>NC_069500.1:887684156-887984156 GCF_027579735.1 Bombina bombina
AGGACGACAGAGTAAATTTCGTTCCTTTCAAAATTTCAAGGGAAATTCTTCCTCTACTGCCTCCAAACAGGAACAGGAGACCCAATCAATCTTGCAATAAGGGAAAACAATCCAAAAATGCTTCAATGGGGACATGGGAAAGGAGAATGGTATTACTGCACTAGAGATGTCCTAATATTTAGATTACAATATAATCGTGTATCTCACTGAAGGATCTGGTGCTGTACACTTGAAGAACTAGAACAAAAGTAGGTGTGACCCTAATTTGTGTGGATACATAGTAACTATTAGACACGCTGGGAAGGCTACATAGTACAAACATAAGTAGCTTTACTTAATAGTGAACTTATAACAATAACGCACTACAGCGCTTTTCCTGCACTCGTTTTGTATTTTGACAGCTCAACATGCATGCTGCAGCCATCCTATAAAAATATTTTCTAAGAGTATTAACAATTATGGTTTCCCTGATATATATAAATTAAACTACAGAAAATTCAATTGAACTGATAGTGGCTAGCATATTACTGATAATATCCAAGACTAAGCACAATGACTTACCGTCAAAGCTGAATATTAACATATGTCACTTATTTATACTATGTAACAATTATACTTAAACATAGTGGATCATTATCCTAATTTCTGTGTATATTAACAGCAAGCTCCTCTTAAGGGCCAGTATTTGTAGCGCTGTCTCTTATGTAATCGCTACACCAACAGGGAAATTTTCCTTTGATTACTAACCATAGACGTTTTTGGGAGGCTTATTTAATTTATTCTCACATTGCATAACAGTACGGTTTTTACCTTGTCTACTTTGACAGCTTTATAGCGATATTGTAACAACTTTATATGTAATAATCCTCCAAGATAATTATAATATTCTTTCATACCATTAGTTTTAACCACAAGCTAGGAACCTACTATTATTAGGTGAAATATATGGTCAACATGTAATATTTAATGATTAGATACAGAGTATAATTAACCATTAACCATTCGAGCCTTATTTCATACTGCGCATATACTGTTTATGTGAACCAGTGACCACAACATTTATTTACGTTTTATGCTGTATATACCCAGATATCAATAGGAGCCAGTATACTATAGTATATTGGGCCCATCTATTATCAATTATTTTGTAAGCCTAAATGATTTACATATAGGATTGACCTTTTCCACTTTTTATTTTTAAATGTTTATGTCCTAATTTTAACCAAGACACAATAAAGTTTGAAATTTTTAACCGCAGTTTCCCCTGTAGGGAAATATTTTCTGTCTTAATATTAACCCATGCCTGTAACTATACTTACTATTGTAAACATAGGCTACTATAAAGATGACGAGTGCTATTAGTTACACTCTTTTGTTGTAGGGTCACACCTACTTTTGTTCTAAAACAATCCAAAAAGCCTGCTGTTGAATCTAAGACAGCATGAAGGGCATGCCCCCGATCCGGGACCGGATCTGGTAGGGGGCAGACTTTCCTTCTTCGCTCAGGCTTGGGTTCGAGATGTTCAAGATCCCTGGGCAATAGAAATAGTGTCCCAGGGATACAAGTTAGAGTTCAAAAGTTTTCCTCCCAGAGGCAGGTTTCTGCTTTCAAGATTTTCTGCAGACCAGGCAAAAAGAGAGGTATTCTTACACTGCATAAGAGACCTTTCCAATCTGGGAGTGATTGTTCCTGTTCAGGTTCAGGAACAGGGTCTGGGAGTTTATTCCAATCTGTTCGTGGTTCCCAAAAAAGAGGGAACCTTCAGGCCAATTTTAGATCTCAAGAGTCTAAACAAATTTCTCAGAGTACCGTCCTTCAAGATGGAAACTATTCGTTCCATTCTCCCTTTGATCAGAGAGGGTCAGTTTATGACAACAGTGGATTTAAAGGACGCGTACCTGCATGTTCCCATTCACAGGGATCATCACAAGTTCTGGAATCGCTGTGACGGTGCTTTGGTTTCGGGGCATTGCAGTGGCGCCCTATCTGGACGACATCCTAGTCCAGGCGCTATCATTACAACAAGCAAGATTCCACATGGTGTTATCCTTCCTGCGATCTCACGGGTGGAAGGTAAATTTGGAAAAGAGATCCTTAGTCCCAAATACAGGGGTAACTTTCTTATGAACTATATTAGATTCCCTATCAATGAAGATTTTTCTGACAAAAATCAGGAAATCGAAGATTATCGATACTTGTCTAGTCCTTCAGTCCACTCCTCGACCTTCAATGACTCATTGCATGGAGGTAATCGGGCTGATGGTGGCGGCAATGGACATCATGCCGTTTGCTCAGTTCCACCTCAGACCTCTGCAGTTAAGCATGCTCAGCAATGGAACAGAGATTATGTGGATTTGTCTCCTCGAATACTACTAGAGCAGGAGACAAGGGATTCTCTTCAATGGTGGTTGTCTCTGGATCATCTCTCCCAGGGAACCTGCTTTCACAGACCATCTAGGGTGATTGTGACAACAGACACCAGCCTTCTAGGGTGGGGAGCAGTCTGGGGTTCCCTAAAGGCTCAGGGAGTTTGGACTCAGTCAGAGTCTGTTCTTCCTATTAAAAACATCCTGGAGCTAAGAGCGATTTTCAATGCTCCTCTGGCCTGGCCTCAGTTAGCCTCAGTCCAGTTTATCAGGTTCCAGTCGGACAACATAACTTCAGTGGCTTACATCAATCATCAGGGAGGAACGAGGAGTTCCTTAGCGATGACAGAGGTAACCAAGATAATTTAGTGGGCGGAGGCCCATTCTTGCTGCCTGTCGGCGATCCGCGTCCCAGGGGTGGACAACTGGGAGGTGGACTTCCTGAGCAGGCAGACATTTCATCCAGGGGAGTGGAAACTCCATCCGGAAGTGTTCTCCAGCCTGATTCTCAAGTGGGGTCAGCCGGAATTAGATCTCATGGCATCTCGACAGAATGCCAAGCTCCCGAGATACGGGTCGAGGTCCAGAGACCCCCAGGCGGAACTGATAGATGCTCTGGCGGTTCTTTGGACTTTCAGTCTAGCATACCTATTTCCTCCGTTTGCACTTCTTCCTCGGGTCATTGCTCGAATCAAGCAGGAGAGGGCATTGGTGATTCTCAATGCACCTGCTTGGCCTCGCAGGATTTGGTATGCAGATCTGGTGGACATGTCATCTCTGCCATCTTGGAGACTTCCGGTGAGGAAGGACCTTCTAATGCAAGGGCCCTTACTTCCCCAAATCGAGTTTCTCTGAAACTGACTGCTTGGAGATTGAACGCTTAATTTTATCCAAGCAGGGATTTTCTGACTCGGTCATAGAGACCATGATTCAGACTTGTTAACCTGTAACTAGTAGGATTTACCATAAGATATGGCGTAAATATCTCTATTGGTGTGAATCCAAGGACTACTCATGGAGTAGAGTTAGGATTCCTAGAATTCTGTCTTTTCTCCAAGAAGGTTTGGAGAAAGGTTTCTCGACAAGTTCCCTAAAGGGTCAAATCTTGGCCTTATCTATTTTATTACACAAACGTCTGGCGGATGTTCCAGATGTACAATCATTTTGTCAGGTCTTGGTCAGGATCAGGCCTGTGTTTCAACTAGTTACTCCTCCATGGAGTCTGAATTTAGTTCTCAAAGATATTCAAGGGACTCTGTTTGAGCCTATGTATTCCTTAAATATTAAGTTTTTATCTTGGAAAGCTTTGTTTCTTGTTGCTATTTCTTCTGCTTGTAGAGTGTCAGAACTCTCGGCATTGCAGTATGAGTCTCCTTACCTTATTTTCCATTCAGATAAGGTAGTTTTACGTACTAAATTAGGATTTCTTCTTAAGGTTGTTTCTGTTTGGAACTGTAATATATATATATTTAGTAACCAGCGCCTAGACGGAATACAAGCTACACTATAAAAGACTCCCTAACAGAATCTGGAAATAATGATAGATATTAAGATATAGGAGCGCCAAAGGGCTAAAGTATTACACAGGTTTAATAGCAATAGGATCCCTTAGAATCATCATATAGAGGAGGTATAATGGAAGAGCGAGAACTAATAGAAAAAGATAATCAAAATATCTCAAATTGATCACCTGACCATCAGGAGATCAAATTATCTCAAATTGATGGACCAATGTAGTTAAAAAGTTTATTCTTGGAGAATAAATCTCCTACAATAATAATTAAAGAATTAAAAAATATATAGAGTCCAGACAGTAACTTGATTATATAACAATGTGTACAAAGGATTTTCTATAATGGTTTAAAAATATACGATCTAACTAGAGAACAGCTAAAATTCAAATTAAATAATGGGGAATACTAATCCATATCCAGATATATATGGATAAGAATATCGCTCCTAAAGATAATATAAAATTAACAGTTAATTCAACAGTACCCAAATCTACGTGTTTGTTAGATAGGGGGATGCTATTAAAATATGCTCAAGATCTTGAAAGCACACATATACAAAAATACAATAATGTGGGTGTGTGGTATAAATTTTGAAAAATTGGTGAAAAAACAATATATACGTGTTGATACAAATTAGCAAAAATACAAAATTACCAAATAAAACAAACCTGTGGAAATGACCACTAGTGTATCTAGTGATGTGACGATAAAAAGTTAAATTATCTGTGATGTTGAATATGTGTTACGTTATAATCGGGTGTGCAATACAAAGGTCTAAATATATACTAATTAGAAGTAGGATTACAATTTGCAGAAAATAAAATATGGGTGGCAATTAACAGATATATAGGGTTAAGACAATAACACAGTGAATATATCACAATATGGGACCAATAACAATGTGGCATCTAGCCAACTAAGTAATGGGTGGGCACAACACAATAAAAAAAAAAAAAAATAAGAGATATTTTGTGTATATACAAAAATGCGTTATAAAAACAGAAAGTCCAAATTCAAAGTCCAATTCAAAGTCCATAATAGAAAATATCTATATGAAGTTAATGCGATGATATCCTGGTAAAAAACAAATGCGATGATATCCTGAATAAAATAAAATAAATCCTATATTGTATATTGTAAGCAATAAACTTGATATCCGGATACCTAAAAAGGAATAAAAAGGGTTCTATCAGTATAAAACTCACCCAAACAAACGATCCTGGATAGATAGCCTCACAAATCCTGTTCAAAATATTGTCTACGCGTTTCATCCCTATGATGGGCCTTTCTCAAGACATAATGAGGCTAATTTTAATGGTCATATTTTAAGGATTGGATATCCAATCAGCATCTTCACTGCCCACCTCTGTTTGGCGCCAAACGATTCAGAATCAGCCGATCTCGCGGCTACGTGTGACGTCACTTCCGGTTACGTTAGTACTAACGTCTTATCCAGTATGCATATGACTTCCGGTTGGAGCTGACTGTGACGGTCAGAAGCCATATTGTTTAAGGGCATATTGTAAAAAAGGATTGGCACTATGGGGACCGATAGGAAGAAGTGAATTATGTTCCATCGGTATTTTGACTATGACAGTCGGAGGCCATACTGATTAAGGGCATATTTAAAAAGAGATTGGTACTATGGGGACCGATAGGAAGAATTTAATTATGTTCCATCGGTATTAGGAATTCTGTTCCATCGGTATGAATAAATAAATTATGTTTCATCTACTACATTGGTCCATTAATTTGAGATTATTTGATCATCTGATGGTCAGGTGATCAATTTGAGATAATTTGATCATCATTTTCTATTAGTTCTCGCTCTCCCATTAGACCTCCTCTATATGGTGATTCTAAGGGATCTTATTGCGATTAAACCTGTGTAATACTTTAGACCTTTGATTGGAACATTAATCAGAAGATTGTTTTTTTTTTCCTTGTGTCCTATTCCTACTTCTCAGAAGGAACGGCTTCTGCACAATTTGGACGTGGTCCGTGCTTTAAAGTTTTACCTACAGGTGACTAAAGATTTTCACTTTGGTTTTGTTTTTCGCAGGAAAATGTAGGAGACAGAAAGCTACGACTACTTCTCTTTCTTTCTGGCTGAAGAGTATCATACGTTTCGCATATGAGACTGCTGGACAGCAGCTTCCAGAGAGAGTTACGGCTCATTCCACGAGGGCCATTGCTTCCTCATGGGCATTCAAGAATGAAGCTTCTGTGGAACAGATTTGCAAGGCCGCAACTTGGTCCTCTTTTCACACTTTTTCAAAGTTCTATAAATTTGACACTTTTGCTTCGGCTGATGCCGCTTTTGGTAGAAAAGTTCTTCAAGCAGTGGTGCCTTCCGTTTAGGTTCCCTGTCTTGTCCCTCCCGTATCATCTGTGTACTCTAGCTTGGGTATTGAATCCCATTAGTAATTAAGATGATCCGTGGACTCATCATGTCATTAAAAAGAAAAGAAAATTTATGCTTACCTGATAAATTTATTTCTTTTTTGACACGATGAGTCCACGGCCCACCCTGTTATTTAGACAGGTTATTTGTATGTTATAAACTTCAGACACCTCTGCACCTTGTTTCTTCCTTTCTCACCTTAACTTCGGTCCAATGACTGGAGTGGTAGGGAAGGGAGGAGCTATTTAACAGCTTTGCTGTGGTGCTCTTTGCCGCCTCCTGCTGACCAGGGGGTGAATATCCCATTAAGTAATTAAGATGATCCGTGGACTCGTGTCAAAAAATAAATAAATTTATCAGGTAAGCATAAATTTTCTTTTAAGGGCAATGCCCATCCAAATGCCCTTTTCAGGGCAATGGGGAGCTTAGGTTTATTTAGATAGGGTTTTATCTGGGGGGTTTGGTTGTGTGGGTGGTGGGTTTTACTGTTGGGGGGGTTGTTTGTATTTTTTTTTACAGGTAAAAGAGCTGATTTCTTTGGGGAAATGCCCCACAAAAGGCCCTTTTAAATGCTATTGGCAGTTTAGTTTAGGCTAGGGTTTTTTTTTATTTGGGGTGGGGCTTTTTTATTTTGATAGGGCTATTAGATTAGGTGTAATTAGTTTCAATATTTGATAATTTCTTTTTTATTTTGTGTAATTTAGTGTTTTTTTATCTTTTGTAATTTAGTTTTTGTATTTAATTAATGTAATTTATTTAATTGTAGTGTAATGTTAGGTGTTAGTGTAAGACAGATTAGGTTTTATTTTACAGGTAAATTTGTATTTATTTTAACTAGGTAGTTAGTAAATAGTTAATAACTATTTACTAACTATTCTACCTAGTTAAAATAAATACAAACTTAGCTGTGAAATAAAAATAAAACCTAAGATAGCTACAATGTAACTATTAGTTATATTGTAGCTATCTTAGGGTTTATTTTACAGGTAAGTATTTAGTTTTAAATATGTATTAGTTAGGTAATAATAGTAATTTTTATTTAGATTTATTTTAGTTATATTAAAGTTAGGGGTGTTAGGGTTAGACTTAGGGTTAGGTTTAGGGGTTAATATATTTATTTAGTGTTAGTGATGTGGGAGGCCAGAAGTTTAGGGGTTAATAACTTTAGTATTGTGGAGGCGGCGGCGATGTTGGGGGCGGCAGATTAGGGGTTAATAAGTGCAATGTAGGTGTCGGCGACGTTGGGGCGGCAGATTAGGGGTTAATAAGTGTAATGTAGGTGTCTGAGACGTTGGGGGCGGCAGATTAGGGGTTAATAAGTGTAGGTAGGTGGCGGCGACATTGGGGGTGGCAGATTAGGGGTTAATAAGTGTAGGTAGGTGGCGGCGACATTGGGGGTGGCATATTAGGGGTTAATAAGTGTAGGTTGGTGGTGGCGATGTCGGGGCGGCAGATTAGGGGTTAATAAGTGTAATGTCGTGGGCAGCAGATTAGGGGTGTTTAGACTTTGGGTTTATGTTAGGGTGTTAGGTGTAAACATAACTTTTCTTACCCCATAGGAATCAATGGGGCTGCGTTACGGAGCTTTATGCTCCTTTATTGCAGGTGTTAGGCTTTTTTTCAGCCGGCTCTCCCCATTGATGTCTATGGGGAAATCGTGCACGAGCACGTAAAACCAGCTCAAAGCAGCGTTGGTATTTGTGTGTGGTATGGAGCTCAACGTTGCCATATTTCCCACTAACGCCGGATTTTTGCAAACCTGTAATAGCAGCGCTATAGGGAGGTGAGCGGTGGAAATAACTTGCAAGTTATTGCTGAGCCGCTCATAACGCAAAACTCGTAATCTGGCCGTATGTAGGTAATTGTGGCCCTCCATGCATTCACAGACGTTTTGTTCAGCCCTTATGTGGAAAAAGGTTGCTGACCCCAACTTAAACTAATTACTTTAAACTTAAAAATTAAAGTTTGATAAACAAGATAATGTTTTGTTGTATAAATTCACATTGTTTTTTTATTTTTACCTTTCCCCTTGCAATTATGAAGAATGTACTTCCCTCCTCTCCTTCTCGGATAATATAATCTCCTTTTTCATAATATTCCTATTAAAAAAAGGTTATAATAACAAGTATTAACAACAGATTTTTATTTTTCTTCTAAACAAATTGACCTTTAATTTTACATAATATATAATCAATCAATCGATCAATCATTCAGAAACAGAATCTTTAAAATAAATGACAGTTCAAGAACTTTTAAGATGTTTTACATTGGGCTAGATTGCAAGTTGAAGGCAAAATATCGCTTCTGCGAAAGCAATATTTGGACTCAACTGGTATAACAAGTGAGGTGCAATACGAACGCCTACCTAGGTATACTTTTTACCAAAGGATACAAAGATAACAAAACAATAGAAATAAATTGGAAAGTTATTTAGAATTGCATGCTCTGTCTGAATCATGAAAGAAAAAATTTGGATTTAATGTCACAAGGCTTTTTTTTGGGAGCTTTTCTGTTGAAAAGGCATTGCAGCTATAGAAGTTTAACAAATGAATCCATTTTGCAAAATCACTTGAGAAACTCAATAACCAATTAGGGCAGAAAGAAAAAAAATCAATTTTGGGGCAAACCACTGTTAGATTGTAATTAACCTCAATGTTGATGTTTAACCATTTGTTCCAGAAATTGTTTTAACTTTATGCTCTTGATAAAGGCTTCTTTTAGAGGAAACGCGTTGAGCTATATTTAAAAAAACAAACAAACTGAAGCTGCACCTGAAGACACCTTTGTGATGATTTTAATAAAAGTCTTATTTTAATTGCAATCTTGTGAGTATAACCAGTTTGTGCCCCTACCACATTGTCTGAAACCTGCCACGCTATTGTGAGCTCTTTTATTTTGGAGGTGAAAGCAACAAGGTTGACTCAGAGGACGTGGGCAGCTTGGTTCCCTGGAGGTGACACAGCGCCACCACTTTCAACACTTTCTGCTTCTATACACGGTTTGGGAGAACCGGGGCTGGCAGCGAGAACCTGAAGGGAAGTGCTAACATTGCTTCATACTTTATCCTTTCTAATACCCCAACGTTGAGACTGAATGAGTGAATCCTCACGAGCATGGCAACATTTCATGCAAAATGCACCAGTTGGTTCTAATAAATATGACAAATAAGTTGGCGCTCATATACACTTAATCCTTTAAGTATGGGGGTTAATTTGCAGTTGATGTTCTATCTAATGCCAGAGCTTACTCATTTCTGTGAACTGTTGGGGAAGCACACAATCAAGTAGGAAGCCACCTGGGCTCTGAGAAACAGCATAGGTTGGATCACAATTTCTTCTTTGAGAAAAGTACATACCATGACCCTCATTAAACAACTGCCAAACAGATGAGGTTCGGTGTCATGAACCTCATCTTCCAAGCTTCGCGGTAAGTGTACAGCAGTGTTTTGTCAACAGTTAATATTGCACAATTTGCTGATTGTGAAAAGCCGCCCCCTACTTGCACATGGCCAATCGGGCGAAAGAGGAGGCTGTCAATCATCTTGATCCGATCAGATTGAGATGATTAAAATCTGCCACCTAAAGTGCATCTGCCACTTAACTAGCGTTTAAGACCTGCTGTGGCCAAAAAAATATATTAGGTTTTTAGATATTGAAGATATAAGTTTGAATCTTTAGTTTATAAAGAATAAATTGGTTTCTATAAAGTAAATTAAGAGAGTGCACAAAAAAGGTTGTGTGGAATCCTATAATCCATACAGCCTTGTTTGCGTACACTGTTATATTTCTGTCCCTTATTAACCTCAGCAGAAGAGATAGATAAAGCAAAACCTTGGTGTCACCCATTATAGAAACTCAATGGAATTGTGAATATCATCAACTTAGAGTTACATTACAGAAAAAATGGACAAAATAAAAAATAATGTTCCTTTAAATCTCAGGCTCACGTGATGTATACACATGACCAGATAACTGTAAAACTGGGAGTAACAAATTTAGTCCTCAAAATAACTTTTAAATCAGACACTGCACACCATTTTATGCAGCAATCTTTTATCAGCTTATTATAGCAATATGGTCTAAATTACGAGTGATGTCCTAACTGTAGTGTGCAAGCGTTACATACATATATACACATATAGACACACACACACACATATATATATATATATATATATATATATATGTGTGTGTGTGTGTGTGTGTGTGTGTGTACATTGGAGCCCTTTGCAGTTAAGTAGCTGAAAAAATGAAAAAACATTTATGTAAGATACATATTTAATATGGTGTTTAACTGTGTATGTACTGCAAATATTTCACATTCCAAGTATTTTTTAAATAGATATTTCTTTATATATCTGTATATAACTATACCTATATATATATATATATATATATATATATATATAAAATATATATATATATATATATATATATATATATTTAAGAAGAAATATAACATTCTTTTATATCGGGTTTAGGGCACTTGAATAAACGCGATATGGTTAGCACGTGAGTATGAGTGTTAGTTTTTTTTTTTCAGTTTGCCTGCTCCACTGACGTCTGAGGGAGAATATGTTAATGTAGTCTTTTTGCCCGCGTCAGGTTTTTGCTAACTTGTTACTTTCAATTTAAAAAAGCATCCATATAGCAAAGGTAACGCGTGAGAGGGAGTGCAAAATAGAGCTCCACTATTAATCTAGCCCTATATTTAAACTCCTGCCCCATTGTGGGCCAGATTACAAGTGGCACGCTATTTAGTGCTTTTCCTCAAACTTGTTAGAAGTAATCTTTTTGTGCATACATGTTGAAAGTAAAAAGTTTGCGCACGAGATTTTACATTCACATCAGATATATATAGAAATATTTATTCAATAATAAAAATTAAAAAAAATTCTATGTGAAGAACATATAAATGTAAGATATGCGTATCACGCTTTGCGTTTTGCGATTTAGGTCTAAAGCGATGTCAGGTGTGTGCACATGAAGAATTGCTAACCTCAAATCGCGTTATTGAAATATTAAATCTAAAATATTGAAAAATATTTTTTAAAAATTATTAAAAAATGATTATACATACTCTAAAACATATACAAAGACAACTATTCTGTACAAAGACACGTATAGGAACATGACAATGGTATAATATATGCCATGATTTGTGTCATTTAATTTGCCAAATCAATATATGAATTGACAAGCAAAATTATCATTTTAAAACTGCATTTTCCTATAGCTTATTCTATTTATTTGTAATCATTTTCAGAAAAATGTATATAATGTAATAAATTTAATGTGTTCTTTGAATAGCTGATATTTCCCCTCCTCTTACTAGCACATCTGCTATGGTCAAAGAGTTCAGGCAATGAAGCATATGCTACATGTTCTCAGTTACAATTAATGGATTAATGGAGTCCTCTGTTCAAAAATTATTTTTATGAACTATTTTGCTCAGCATTTGTTGTCTGTAGAACTCAACATGATATCAACAATACTGTATGTTTTAATCAATATGCATTATTTTTTGTTATATTCCATAATGCCACTGTAATGTATGACTATTTATTTATTCATTTATTTATTTATTTATTATTTTGGATTTTTATCTTTCTATCGATCATCTATCATCTATCTATCATCAGCTATATATCTATCTACCCATCCATCTATCTTTATCTATCTATCTACCTATCTATCATCTATCTATCTATCTATCTATCTATCTTTATCTATCTATCTATCTATCTATCTATCTATCTATCAATCATCTCTACACTATCTATCCATATCCCTCTATCTATCTATCTATCTATCTATCTATCTATCTATCTATTGATCTATCTATCTATCTATCAGCTCTCTATCTATCCATCATTATCTATCATCCATCTATATCTATCTATCTATCTATCTATCTATCTATCTATCTATCTATCTATTTATCTATCTAGTTTAATAGATTGATTGATTGGTCGGTCAGTCTATATATATATATATTTATTTATTTATATACACATATCATATATCTATCCATTGTATGTCTGTCTATCAATACATTTTACTAACATATAAAATGTATATAAAGAACTAAACCTCAAAAACAAAACCACTACTAAAAAAATAACTAATAAAAATGGATATGCAAAATATTAACAGTTGCTAAAATGTTGTGGCTCTATCACATTTACATGGCTATTATTTAGTGTCAATGTGCTATACACTATATCACTAAATAACAGCTGCTTCTTTCAGCTTATCATAATGACCAACCTTATTAAAAGCTACTGAAGTCACACACAAAAATCTCCAGTTTCTATATCAATAAACCCTAACATCCAGCCGCCTGGCCCCACCTTCAAGCCTTTTCCTACAAAGCCAAATCAGCCCCACTACATGACAGCTACCCCAATACAATTATCTCTAACTCTTACTATCCCAGCCCTTATAGTAGCACTGAGCCCATTTTTGTGATCACTGCAATTGCTTTAACATCCAAGGGAAGATTTTATGAAAGGGAGGTTGTATAATGAGGTTGGAGTAGATTTGTGGAGCTAGGTCTGTCCTTTAAGCATTTTTTATAGTTGCTGGAAGTTGTGAATCAGATTTATTATTATTATATTGTACTGACAGGCCAGTGGAATTAGGGATTACTGCAATAAACTGATCACTGTTAGGTAGACCTGACCTTTGGGCAGGGCAAGTGGGCACCCACAAAGGGCTTTGCACTTTGGGGGGTCCCACACTTTCAAGGGTGAGAGTATGAGAAGGTGCCATGTATAGTTCTATTTCTCCAACATAGGTGTGTCCGGTCCACGGCGTCATCCTTACTTGTGGGATATTCTCTTCCCCAACAGGAAATGGCAAAGAGCCCAGCAAAGCTGGTCACATGATCCCTCCTAGGCTCCGCCTACCCCAGTCATTCTCTTTGCCGTTGTACAGGCAACATCTCCACGGAGATGGCTTAGAGTTTTTTAGTGTTTAACTGTAGTTTTTATTATTCAATCAAGAGTTTGTTATTTTAAAATAGTGCTGGTATGTACTATTTACTCTGAAACAGAAAAGAGATGAAGATTTCTGTTTGTAAGAGGAAAATGATTTTAGCAACCGTTACTAAAATCGATGGCTGTTCCACACAGGACTGTTGAGAGGAATTAACTTCAGTTGGGGGAACAGTGAGCAGACTTTTGCTGCTTGAGGTATGACACATTCTAACAAGACGATGTAATGCTGGAAGCTGTCATTTTCCCTATGGGATCCGGTAAGCCATTTTTATTTAGACAGTAAATAAGGGCTTCACAAGGGCTTTTTAAGACTGTAGACATTTTCTGGGCTAAATCGATTCATATATTCACATATTTAGCCTTGAGGAATCATTTTAATCTGGGTATTTTGTAAAATAATATCGGCAGGCACTGTTTTAGACACCTTATTCTCTAGGGGCTTTCCCTAATCATAGGCAGAGCCTCATTTTCGCGCCGGTATTGCGCACTTGTTTTTGAGAAGCATGACATGCAGTCGCATGTGTGAGGAGCTCTGATACATAGAAAAGACTTTCTGAAGGCGTCATTTGGTATCGTATTCCCCCTTGGGCTTGGTTGGGTCTCAGCAAAGCAGATACCAGGGACTGTAAAGGGGTTAAAGATAAAAACGGCTCCGGTTCCGTTATTTTAAGGGTTAAAGCTTCCAAATTTGGTGTGCAATACTTTTAAGGCTTTAAGACACTGTGGTGAAATTTTGGTGAATTTTGAACAATTCCTTCATACTTTTTCGCAATTGCAGTAATAAAGTGTGTTCAGTTTAAAATTTAAAGTGACAGTAACGGTTTTATTTTAAAACGTTTTTTGTACTTTGTTATCAAGTTTATGCCTGTTTAACATGTCTGAACTACCAGATAGACTGTGTTCTGAATGTGGGGAAGCCAAGGTTCCTTCTCATTTAAATAGATGTGATTTATGTGACACAAAATTTAGAGAAAATGATGCCCAAGATGATTCCTCAAGTGAGGGGAGTAAGCATGGTACTGCATCATCTCCTCCTTCGTCTACACCAGTCTTGCCCACTCAGGAGGCCCCTAGTACATCTAGCGCGCCAATACTCCTTACTATGCAACAATTAACGGCTGTAATGGATAATTCTATCAAAAACATTTTAGCCAAAATGCCCACTTATCAGCGTAAGCGCGACTGCTCTGTTTTAGAAAATACTGAAGAGCATGAGGACGCTGATGATATTGGTTCTGAAGTGCCCCTACACCAGTCTGAGGGGGCCAGGGAGGTTTTGTCTGAGGGAGAAATTTCAGATTCAGGGAAAATTTCTCAACAAGCTGAACCTGATGTGATTACATTTAAATTTAAGTTGGAACATCTCCGCGCTCTGCTTAAGGAGGTGTTATCCACTCTGGATGATTGTGAGAATTTGATCATCCCAGAGAAACTATGTAAAATGGACAAGTTCCTAGAGGTCCCGGGGCCCCCAGAAGCTTTTCCTATACCCAAGCGGGTGGCGGACATTGTAAATAAAGAATGGGAAAGGCCCGGTATACCTTTCGTCCCTCCCCCCATATTTAAAAAATTGTTTCCTATGGTCGACCCCAGAAAGGACTTATGGCAGACAGTCCCCAAGGTCGAGGGGGCGGTTTCTACTTTAAACAAACGCACCACTATACCCATAGAAGATAGTTGTGCTTTCAAAGATCCTATGGATAAAAAATTAGAAGGTTTGCTTAAAAAGATGTTTGTTCAGCAAGGTTACCTTCTACAACCAATTTCATGCATTGTCCCTGTCACTACAGCCGCGTGTTTCTGGTTCGATGAGCTAGAGAAGGCGATCACTAGTGATTCTCCTCCTTATGAGGAGATTATGGACAGAATCCGTGCTCTCAAATTGGCTAATTCTTTCACCCTAGATGCCACTTTGCAATTGGCTAGGTTAGCGGCGAAGAATTCTGGGTTTGCTATTGTGGCGCGCAGAGCGCTTTGGTTGAAATCTTGGTCAGCGGATGCGTCTTCCAAGAACAAATTGCTTAACATTCCTTTCAAGGGGAAAACGCTGTTTGGCCCTGACTTGAAAGAGATTATCTCGGATATCACTGGGGGTAAGGGCCACGCCCTTCCTCAGGATAGGTCTTTCAAGGCAAAAAATAAACCTAATTTTCGTCCCTTTCGTAGAAACGGACCAGCCCAAAGTGCTACGTCCTCTAAGCAAGAGGGTAATACTTCTCAAGCCAAGCCAGCCTGGAGACCAATGCAAGGCTGGAACAAGGGAAAGCAGGCCAAGAAGCCTGCCACTGCTACCAAGACAGCATGAAATGTTGGCCCCCGATCCGGGACCGGATCTGGTGGGGGGCAGACTCTCTCTCTTCGCTCAGGCTTGGGCAAGAGATGTTCTGGATCCTTGGGCGCTAGAAATAGTCTCCCAAGGTTATCTTCTGGAATTCAAGGGGCTTCCCCCAAGGGGGAGGTTCCACAGGTCTCAATTGTCTTCAGACCACATAAAGAGACAGGCATTCTTACATTGTGTAGAAGACCTGTTAAAAATGGGAGTGATTCATCCTGTTCCATCAGGAGAACAAGGGATGGGGTTCTACTCCAATCTGTTCGTAGTTCCCAAAAAAGAGGGAACGTTCAGACCAATCTTAGATCTCAAGATCCTAAACAAGTTTCTCAAGGTTCCATCGTTCAAAATGGAAACCATTCGAACAATTCTTCCTTCCATCCAGGAAGGTCAATTCATGACCACGGTGGATTTAAAGGATGCGTACCTACATATTCCTATCCACAAGGAACATCATCGGTTCCTAAGGTTCGCATTCCTGGACAAGCATTACCAGTTCGTGGCACTTCCTTTCGGATTAGCCACTGCTCCAAGGATTTTCACAAAGGTACTAGGGTCCCTTCTAGCGGTGCTAAGACCAAGGGGCATTGCAGTAGTACCTTACTTGGACGACATTCTGATTCAAGCGTCGTCCCTTCCTCAAGCAAAGGCTCACACGGACATAGTCCTAGCCTTTCTCAGATCTCACGGATGGAAAGTGAACGTAGAAAAGAGTTCTCTATCTCCGTCAACAAGGGTTCCCTTCTTGGGAACAATAATAGACTCCTTAGAAATGAGGATTTTTCTGACAGAGGCCAGAAAAACAAAACTTCTGAACTCTTGTCAAATACTTCATTCCGTTCCTCTTCCTTCCATAGCGCAGTGCATGGAAGTAATAGGTTTGATGGTAGCGGCAATGGACATAGTTCCTTTTGCGCGCATTCATCTAAGACCATTACAACTGTGCATGCTCAGTCAGTGGAATGGGGACTATACAGACTTGTCTCCGACGATACAAGTAAATCAGAGGACCAGAGATTCACTCCGTTGGTGGCTGTCCCTGGACAACCTGTCACAAGGGATGAACTTCCGCAGACCAGAGTGGGTCATTGTCACGACCGACGCCAGTCTGATGGGCTGGGGCGCGGTCTGGGGACCCCTGAAAGCTCAGGGTCTTTGGTCTCGGGAAGAATCTCTTCTACCGATAAATATTCTGGAACTGAGGGCGATACTCAATGCTCTCAAGGCTTGGCCTCAGCTAGCAAAGGCCAAGTTCATACGGTTTCAATCAGACAACATGACGACTGTTGCGTACATCAACCATCAGGGGGGAACAAGGAGTTCCCTGGCGATGGAAGAAGTGACCAAAATCATTCAATGGGCGGAGACTCACTCCTGCCACCTGTCTGCAATCCACATCCCAGGAGTGGAAAATTGGGAAGCGGATTTTCTGAGTCGTCAGACATTACATCCGGGGGAGTGGGAACTCCATCCGGAAATCTTTGCCCAAATTACTCAACTGTGGGGCATTCCAGACATGGATCTGATGGCCTCTCGTCAGAACTTCAAGGTTCCTTGCTACGGGTCCAGATCCAGGGATCCCAAGGCGGCTCTAGTAGATGCACTAGTAGCACCTTGGACCTTCAAACTAGCTTATGTATTCCCACCGTTTCCTCTCATCCCCAGGCTGGTAGCCAGGATCAATCAGGAGAGGGCATCGGTGATCTTGATAGCTCCTGCGTGGCCACGCAGGACTTGGTATGCAGATCTGGTGAATATGTCATCGGCTCCACCATGGAAGCTACCTTTGAGACGAGACCTTCTTGTTCAAGGTCCGTTCGAACATCCGAATCTGGTCTCACTCCAACTGACTGCTTGGAGATTGAACGCTTGATCTTATCAAAACGAGGGTTCTCAGATTCTGTTATTGATACTCTTGTTCAGGCCAGAAAGCCTGTAACTAGAAAAATTTACCACAAAGTATGGAAAAAATATATCTGTTGGTGTGAATCTAATGGATTCCCTTGGGACAAGGTAAAAATTCCTAAGATTCTATCCTTTCTTCAAGAAGGATTGGAGAAAGGATTATCTGCAAGTTCCTTGAAGGGACAGATTTCTGCCTTGTCGGTGTTACTTCACAAAAAGCTGGCAGCGGTGCCAGATGTTCAAGCCTTTGTTCAGGCTCTGGTTAGAATCAAGCCTGTTTACAAACCTTTGACTCCTCCTTGGAGTCTCAACTTAGTTCTTTCAGTTCTTCAGGGGGTTCCGTTTGAACCCTTACATTCCGTTGATATTAAGTTATTATCTTGGAAAGTTTTGTTTTTGGTTGCAATTTCTTCTGCTAGAAGAGTTTCAGAATTATCTGCTCTGCAGTGTTCTCCTCCTTATCTGGTGTTCCATGCAGATAAGGTGGTTTTACGTACTAAACCTGGTTTTCTTCCGAAAGTTGTTTCTAACAAAAACATTAACCAGGAGATAGCTGTGCCTTCTTTGTGTCCGAATCCAGTTTCAAAGAAGGAACGTTTGTTGCACAATTTGGATGTTGTTCGCGCTCTAAAATTCTATTTAGATGCTACAAAGGATTTTAGACAAACATCTTCCTTGTTTGTTGTTTATTCTGGTAAAAGGAGAGGTCAAAAAGCAACTTCTACCTCTCTCTCTTTTTGGATTAAAAGCATCATCAGATTGGCTTATGAGACTGCCGGACGGCAGCCTCCTGAAAGAATCACAGCTCATTCCACTAGGGCTGTGGCTTCCACATGGGCCTTCAAGAACGAGGCTTCTGTTGATCAGATATGTAGGGCAGCGACTTGGTCTTCACTGCACACTTTTACCAAATTTTACAAGTTTGATACTTTTGCTTCTTCTGAGGCTATTTTTGGGAGAAAGGTTTTGCAAGCCGTGGTGCCTTCCATTTAGGTGACCTGATTTGCTCCCTCCCTTCATCCGTGTCCTAAAGCTTTGGTATTGGTTCCCACAAGTAAGGATGACGCCGTGGACCGGACACACCTATGTTGGAGAAAACAGAATTTATGTTTACCTGATAAATTACTTTCTCCAACGGTGTGTCCGGTCCACGGCCCGCCCTGGTTTTTTAATCAGGTCTGATAATTTATTTTCTTTAACTACAGTCACCACGGTATCATATGGTTTCTCCTATGCAAATATTCCTCCTTTACGTCGGTCGAATGACTGGGGTAGGCGGAGCCTAGGAGGGATCATGTGACCAGCTTTGCTGGGCTCTTTGCCATTTCCTGTTGGGGAAGAGAATATCCCACAAGTAAGGATGACGCCGTGGACCGGACACACCGTTGGAGAAAGTAATTTATCAGGTAAACATAAATTCTGTTTTTGTTTATGTAGAAGTGGTTATGGTATCAGGAGATGTTATATATACTGTTATTCTTTATATGGATAAAACTGAAATGTTGGGACAGGGGTGGGCATTACAGGGGGCAGGGCATACAAGGGGAGGGAAATAAGAGCTGTGAGGCCTCACAAATTTGTCTAGCCCAGGGCCCTGCAAATGCTAAGGGTGACCCTGCTGGTAGTGATTATTTCTGTAGTCGACCATTGAGTGTTCTTTTCAACACTTGTATCTATATAATAAGGGCTTTACATAAAAAAGTTCTACGTATATGCATAGCAACACAAAGCAAGAAATTGTGACTGGATTGTATTGCTGCCATAACAGTCTTTTGTTTTTCCCATTGAAAGTTAAAGAAAGCACAATTTTTGTGTGGCCTTTTCTTATGGTTTACACATTAGAAAACGGGTGTTACATTTGTGCATGAAAAGTATTTATGATCCTGTCCTGCAATGCATACAGTATTTAACCAGAAACTCTTCATCTCGCAATATCGCCACTGAGCTAACTTGTACGCATATTACAAGTTGAAAGTAAATGTGTTTGTTCAAGCACAAACAAAGGGGAGACCTAGGGGTCAATTTATCTATTGTCTGGCTGACATGATCCGCTGTAACGATCATGTCCATCAGACATCGATAAATCCCGACAGCATATGCTGTCGTCATTTATCATTGCACAAGCAGTTCTGGTGAAATGCTTGTGCAATGCCGCCTGCAGATTTGCGGCCGCTAGCAGGGGGTGTCAATCAACCCGATCGTATTTGATTGGGCGGATTGATGTCCGCAGCCTCAGAGGCAGCGGATGAGTTATAGAGCAGCGGTCTTAAGACCGCTGCTTCTTAATTCCTGTTTCCGGTGAGCCTGAAGGCTTGCGCAGAAACAGGGGTATACGGCCCCATTCGGCCCGTGATAAATTGGCCCCCTAGAGTAAAGTGTTAAAAAAGTAAAAAAAAATTGTGCATCAAGCACAGTATAAATACATTAAAATAAAGGGTCACACTCATATTACTAATATATTTAAATAACATTCTATAATATAAAAGGCCTAGTGTGTTTGTCAGAAGCTGTCATGCGTAGTGAGGACAAACACACCTGGCTTTCAACAGACTGACCTGTCAAGCATCATTCTGGGGCCGACCGGGTGTGAGGGGGGCGTGGTGCAGGTGATGCTGGGCGTGACGCAGGTGGGGCTGGGCCAGACAAGGCCGTGCAGACAACGTGGGAGAACTCAAAAGAGGGGGGATAGAGAGAGAGCAAAAGAGGGGGATAGAGAGAGCAAAAGAGAGGGAGAGAGACAGCAAAAGAGAGGGAAGAGGGAGAGCAAAATAAAGGGGAGAGAGCGAGCAAAAGAGGGGCGATAGAGAGAGCAAAAGAGAGAGAGAGCAAAAGAGAGGGAGAGAGACAGCAAAATAGAGGGGGAGGGAGAGGAAAAGAAAGGGAAGAGAGAGAAAGCAAAAGAGGGGAGATAGAGAGAGCAAAAGAGAGGGAGAGAGTCAACAAAAGAGAAGGGGGAAAGAGAGCAAAAGAGGGAATAAAGAGAGACAGCAAAAGAGGGGGCAGAGAGCAAAAGAAAGGGGGGAGAGAGAGAGCAAAAGAGGGGAGACAGAGAGAGCAAATGAGAGGGGAGAGAGAGAAAACAAAAGAGGGGAGATAGAGAGCAAAAGAGAGGGAGAGAGACAACAAAAGAGAGGGGGGAAACAGAGTAAAAGAGGGGGATAGAGAGAGCAAGAGAGAGACAGCAAAAGAGGGAGGAGAGAGCAAAAGAAATGGGGAGAGAGAGAGCATAAGAGGGGGGACAGAGAGAGCAAAAGAGAGGGAGAGAGACAGCAAAAGAGAGGGGGAGAGAGAGCAAAAGAGAGGGTGGAGAGAGCAAAATAGAGGAGGGGGAGAGACTGCAAAAGAGAGGGGGGAGAGAGAGAGAGAGAGGAGGGATAGAGAGAGCAAAAGAGGGGGGATAGAGAGAGCAAAAGAGAGACAGAAAAAGACGGGGGAAAGCAAAAGAAATGGGGGGAGAAAGAGAGCAAAAGAGGGGGGATATAGAGAGCAAAAGAGGGGGATATAGAGAGCAAAAGAGAGGGAGAGAGACAGCAAAAGAGAGGGGGAGAGAGAGAGAAAGAGGAGGGATAGAGAGAATAAGAGGGGGGATAGAGAGAGCAAAAGAGAGACAGAAAAAGACGGGGGAGAGCAAAAGAAAGGGGGGAGAAAGAGAGCAAAAGAGAGGGGGGAGAGAGAGAGCAAAAGAGAGGGGGGAGAGAGAGAGCAAAATAGGGGGCTAGAGAGAGCAAAAGAGAGGGAGAGAGGCAGCAAAAGAGAGGGGGAGAGAGAGCAAAAGAGGGGGGATAGAGAGAGCAAAAGAGGGAGAGAGACAGCAAAAGAGGGGAATAGAGAGAGCAAAAAAGGGGGGAGAGAGAGAGCAAAAGAGAGGGGGGAGAGAGAGAGCAAAAGAGAGGGGGGAGAGAGAGAGCAAAATAGGGGGCTAGAGAGAGCAAAAGAGAGGGAGAGAGGCAGCAAAAGAGAGGGGGAGAGAGGCAGCAAAAGAAAGGGGGGAGAGAGAGCAAAAGAGGGGGATAGAGAGAGCAAAAGAGAGGGAGAGAGACAGCAAAAGAGAGGGGGAGAGAGAGAGTGCAAAAGAGAGGGGGAGAGAGAGCGCAAAAGAGAGGGAGGAAAAGAGGGGGGGAGAGAGCAAAATAGAGAAGGGGAGAGAGAGAGCAGAAGAGAGAGGGAGAGAGAGAGCAAAATAGAGAGACGGAGAGAGAGAGCTGAAGAGAGGGGGAGATAGAGAACAAAAGAGAGGGGGGATAGAGAGAGAGCAAAGGGTGAAACTGCTGTACTGCAAAAAATGGCCCGTGTACACGGGCTTTAGGACTAGTATATATATATATATATATATATATATATATATATATATATATATATATATATATATATATATATATATATACAGGGAGTGCAGAATTATTAGGCAAGTTGTATTTTTGAGGATTAATTTTATTATTGAACAACAAACATGTTCTCAATGAACCCAAAAAACTCATTAATATCAAAGCTGAATAGTTTTGGAAGTAGTTTTTAGTTTGTTTTTAGTTATAGCTATTTTAGGGGGATATCTGTGTGTGCAAGTGACTATTACTGTGCATAATTATTAGGCAACTTAACAAAAAACAAATATATACCCATTTCAATTATTTATTTTTACCAGTGAAACCAATATAACATCTCAACATTCACAAATATACATTTCTGACATTCAAAAACAAAACAAAAACAAATCAGTGACCAATATAGCCACCTTTCTTTGCAAGGACACTCAAAAGCCTGCCATCCATGGATTCTGTCAGTGTTTTGATCTCTTCACCATCAACATTGCGTGCAGCAGCAACCACAGCCTCCCAGACACTGTTCAGAGAGGTGTACTGTTTTCCCTCCTTGTAAATCTCACATTTGATGATGGACCACAGGTTCTCAATGGGGTTCAGATCAGGTGAACAAGGAGGCCATGTCATTAGATTTTCTTCTTTTATACCCTTTTTTGCCAGCCACGCTGTGGAGTACTTGGATGCGTGTGATGGAGCATTGTCCTGCATGAAAATCATGTTTTTCTTGAAGGATGCAGACTTCTTCCTGTACCACTGCTTGAAGAAGGTGTCTTCCAGAAACTGGCAGTAGGACTGGGAGTTGAGCTTGACTCCATCCTCAACCCGAAAAGGACCCACAAGCTCATCTTTGATGATACCAGCCCAAACCAGTACTCCACCTCCACCTTGCTGGCGTCTGAGTCGGACTGGAGCTCTCTGCCCTTTACCAATCCAGCCACGGGCCCATCCATCTGGCCCATCAAGACTCACTCTCATTTCATCAGTCCATAAAACCTTAGAAAAATCAGTCTTGAGATATTTCTTGGCCCAGTCTTGACGTTTCAGCTTGTGTGTCTTGTTCAGTGGTGGTCGTCTTTCAGCCTTTCTTACCTTGGCCATGTCTCTGAGTATTGCACACCTTGTGCTTTTTGGCACTCCAGTGATGTTGCAGCTCTGAAATATGGCTAAACTGGTGGCAAGTGGCATCTTGGCAGCTGCACGCTTGACTTTTCTCAGTTCATGGGCAGTTATTTTGCGCCTTGGCTTTTCCACACGCTTCTTGCGACCCTGTTGACTATTTTGAATGAAACGCTTGATTGTTCGATGATCACGCTTCAGAAGCTTTGCAATTTTAAGAGTGCTGCATCCCTCTGCAAGATATCTCACTATTTTTGACTTTTCTGAGCCTGTCAAGTCCTTCTTTTGACCCATTTTGCCAAAGGAAAGGAAGTTGCCTAATAATTATGCACACCTGATATAGGGTGTTGATGTCATTAGACCACACCCCTTCTCATTACAGAGATGCACATCACCTAATATGCTTAATTGGTAGTAGGCTTTCGAGCCTATACAGCTTGGAGTAAGACAACATGCATAAAGAGGATGATGTGGTCAAAATACTCATTTGCCTAATAATTCTGCACTCCCTGTATATATATATATATATATATATATATATATATATATATATATATATATATATATATATAAGGGTTAAAATGTATATGGTATATGGCAAGGTTTTTGAATGGAAAGGGCAATAATTTATATAAATATGCCAAAATATGTGTATGTCTGTATATATATATATATATATATATATATATATATATATATATATATATATATATATATATATATACATTATATAAGAACAAAGTAACTCTTAGTCCAGCACATTGGGATAGACAAAATTATATATCAGGATTAGAGCCTACCCTAAGAACACAGGCGGACAGCAGATACAATTCAAATAATTTATCAACAATCAACGTATAGCACCAAAAGTATACAAAATATACAAATCATATGTGGCAACAAAAAGTTTTATATGAAGCTGAAAGACCCACTTGACACTTGGAAAGTCATATAGAAATAACCCTTATAGAGGCCTCTATCCCAGGGTAATTATTTTTCAAAATAAGCTTATTCCTGGTCTCCAAGATGCAACAATAAATGTTCCATAAATAGGTCTCCAAAAGCAATCATCCTGCAATATTTGCAATATGAAGTAACAGAACCTTGTACAAATAAGATGCAAGATTGAACAGGTGTACTGAATAATTCCGCTGTATCACAACAGCTATGACGGCAACTCTGGATATACCTAAGATCGACTTATGAACAAGCGTACCAATTCCGCTGTTTATCCACTGTTAAGTACAAGTCAGTTATTTTACCTGATCCATGTGCTTCATCTATCACGGGTGTTACAAGGTGTTTAATGCACTTAGTGGTGTATTCCATGCCTTACTTCATGCAGGACGCATCTAGGGCTTCTCCTCCCGACTTCTCTCAATGTGGGAGCTCCAGCATTCAAACGGCAGGGATCAGCTGTTTCCCCACCAGCAATAGACAACAGCTATGCGCGTTTCACCCACAAATCATCGTGTTTCTTCTGGCTGAGTTGTAATTACTTGCAGAGCCGTAGCAACTTAAGTCTGCCTGAAAACTCCTCCTTTTCCTATTCTTTTACTCCCAGGTGTGAAATAGTGTATTGAAATGAATACTTTGTTGCCACAATAGTTACTATAGTGCTATGTTGAACATAATAACACAAAAATCCTGAAACATGACCGTTCTTCACATACAGATATGTATGGTATACTCTATTATTTATAATATTACTCATTACGAGACATCCAAAAATAAAGCTTAAAGAAACTTTAAAGGGACAGGGAAACAGAAATGGCAAGAATATGTATATTACATATATATATATGTAACTAATAGCAGACCCATTATCACAGATATTAATAGGATTCTAAAGTTTTATATTTACACTTACAACCTTATATTGACATTTAATTTGTACCTATTGTCAAACATAGTAATTAGCCTAGACGTGCATCAGGGTTCCAATTCTATTTTTACAATAATCCCAAAAAGGGAGCGTAATTTATTTCCTCATTCAGACCCAGGGGTTTTAGGGATTTTAAATTGAAGATCCATTTACATTCCAATTGTAAAAGTTTTTTATCCAGGTCACCCCCTCTGCCTTTAAAGTTCACTGCTTCTAAGCCTCTAAATCTCAACAATTTTTTATTACTTTGGTGGCACTCTAAAAAGTGTCTAGCTACCGCACTAGTTTTGATGTTCACATTTTTAATATCCCTTTTATGCTCTTTTATGCGTTCATGTAATTCCCTATAGGTTTTACCTATATAGTACATCGGGCACTTACAAAATAGCATATATATAATTCCCTCACTACCGCCAGATATATGGCCGTTTATCTTGTGTATGTGTATTTCCATGTTTGTCAGTGAATTTGCTGTCTGTTTCCATGTTCTGACACACTGAACAATGGCTACATTTGTAATTTCCATTCCTATCTCTCCATTTTTCCAACCAAGTCAATTTGGGTTTGTAACTGAAATGGCTTCTTACTTTTTTTTTTTTTTTTTTTATATCATTTTTCTTTATTGTTTTTTAACAACCATATAACATAAAAATATAATAATAATCAGACAATAACAACAAAATAAAAAATAGAGCATACATTTCTGGAAAACTGACCAAACAACATGTTCTCAGGATGTTCCAATCTCTATCCAAATGAATCTGGACTATCTATACTCTGATAGTGCATGAAAAAAAAAAAAAAAGGGAAAGAAAGAAAAGGGAGAAAAAGAAAATAAATAGTAAAAAGAATTATCCTCTACTCGACTCCACTCTCTCCAGTCCCCACCTCTGGCAAGCTTCTGACATTATTATACCAGATACTGGGGAAATTTCCAGCCAAAATTTGTAGTTGGAAATACAGCGTCTCCTTGAATGGTCTGACCAACCTAATTTGGGTCTCTGTAGGGAATGATAAGATAAAATTTTTCCATTGCCTGAAGAACTCAGCTAAACGTGTATCTGTCGGATTTTGTAAATTTATCTGTTCATGGATAAACTGAATAAACAGAGCATTCTTAAGTTCTTTCAAATTCGGAGCGGTTTTAGCTTTCCATGCCCTCAATAGCATGTTACGACCCAGCATAATGATCTTATTAATTAATTTAACGTTTTCCGGAACAATTTGAGATTGCACCAAAAAAAGTACATCGATTACTTGTATATGATAGGCAAGTTTGAACTTTGAGCGTATCCAATATGCTACTTTCGACCAAAATTGAGAAATTTTAGGACAAGCCCAAAAACAATGTAGCAGGTCTGCCTTAGGGGAAGAACATTTAGGACATATGCTTGTTATCTTATACCACCTTGCCACTCTAGCAGGGGTCAAATAAGACATAAAGACAATCTTGATCTGCGATTCCTTCCATGACGTCAAAACCCAGCTTTTATCCATAAATTTAAATACATTCATTATAGTTTGACTATTTACTTCAGGCAAAACTTTACTCCATTTAGCTACTATATAATCTCTCTGTTCATTAGAAGATTTGATATTAAGATGCGCATAAAACGAAGCTATTGAATATATTCCCATTTTGAAACTATTAATTTGCGGTTGAAATGAAAGGGTCCAGTCGATTCCGTATTTTTGAATTAGTTCAAATATGAAATGCCTTAACTGCAAATAAGCATAGAATTCTTTGTTAGAGAGGCCGAATTGCTGTCTTAGCTCGGCAAAAGATAACAAAGTTGAATCTGTTTTAACTACTTGTGCCACATATATCAACCCTCTAGCACGCCAATCCCTGAAGATCACTGAACAGAGCCCTGGAACAAAATTTGGATTACATGTAATAGGTAAATATTTGGAAACATATGGCACATTATCTAAAGACACACAAAATTTCTGCCACGCAGATATGATGTTTCTGAATGTCAAGAGTGTAAAAAGTGAAGAGGGTAAGTCGGTCATTGGGCAATGGAGAATAGCATCTAGTCTAAATGGCTTTACTAGCGCAGACTCCCAGGGAACTGCAGCAACCTGATCTTGTTCGGTTATCCAATCAATTGCCACTTTTACTCTAGCGACTAAACTATAATACTGCAAATTCGGTAAGACCAGCCCGGCCGCATCTTTGTTACATGTTAAGCGTATAGTCGAAATACGACTTCTAGTCCCCTTCCATAATAATTTTGTGCAAGCTTTATTATACTTCATTATATCGGCCTTCTTGATAGGCATTGGAATGTTTTGCATAAGATAAAATACTTTAGGAAAGAGAATGTTTTTTATAAGAGTCGCTCTGGCCGACAAGGAGATGGGTAGATTTATCCACCCATCTACCCGTTGCGCACACTCCTGAAAAAACTTACTGAAATTGAGCCTATACCAGTCCTCCGGATTTGTGCTTAATTTAATGCCAAGATACAGAATTTGAGATGTTTCAGAAAACGGGTGCATAATATCTTGCTGTTTTTTATTAACCCATAAAAGATCTGATTTGGCAAAATTGATTTTGTACCCCGAGATTGCGCTGAAAAGTTCTGTAGATTCTAATAATAAGGCAAGACTGCGAGAAATGTTACTCAAGCATAAAATTATATCGTCAGTGTATAATAATAATGTGATTTTTTGATCTCCTATACGAATCCCCTCTAGTTGTTGACGGAGCAGAATAGCAAATGGTTCTAGTGATATATTGAACAACAGTGGCGATAAAGGGCAACCCCGTCGGGTGCCCCGCTGCAATGATAGATATTGAGAGATCTCCCCGTTGATTAATAAAGACGAGATTGGAGAGGTGTAAATTATTTGCGTAAAATCCAATATGTGACCTGTTAGACCAAATTGCTCTAATGCAAAAAATAGGTGTTTCCAAGAGATGCGATCGAACGCTTTCTCCGCGTCGACCGTTAATAAGGCTAGGTCCGGAAAGTTTTCCCGTCCAGATGTTTTGAATTTATTCCAAAAATAATCCAACAAAGTCATAACCTTACGTATATTTTTTGAGGGGTTTCTCCCTGGCATGAAACCCGCCTGATTGTCGTGAATTATGTTACCTAGATGAGGTTTTAATCTGTTAGCTATTATTGACGCCAAAATCTTGTAATCTGTGTTTAAGACAGATATGGGCCTATAGGATTCTGGAAGTTCTAAATCTTTGTTTTTTTTTGGGATCAACGAGATTACCGCTGCTGCGAAATATGGGGAACATTTATTGTTTTAACAAAATAATAGTTAAATAGATTCATAAGAGTAGCGGCGATATGCGTCTGAAGTATCTTGTAGAACTCCGCGGGAAGACAGTCCGGACCTGCTGCCTTATTAGGTTTTGTTGTTTTAATTGCAGCATGAATCTCTTGTTCAGAGATAGGTTTGTTAATATCTGCCAAAATTTCTGGGGAGATTTTAGGGGTCTTAATTTGATCCCAAAATTGTCTCTGCTTTTCTATGTCATACGATTCAGCCTTATACAGATCACTAAAAAAACAATGAAAAACTCTAATAATATCCGAGTTTTTCGTATATCTCCCCAACCTGTCTTTTATGACCGTCACAGCGTTACGAGTGGTCGATTTGGTAAGTTTAGCCAGAAACTTAGCCGATCTCCCAGCAAAACCACCGTAGAGTGCCTTTTGCTTTTGTATTTCCATCACTGTTTTTTGCTGTATAAGAATATCACGTGCTGTTTTAGCATCCATATATTTACGCCATTTCTCATCCGAATGCTCATTTAAATACGCCGAAAATTTATTTCTCACCCTATTATTCGCCTGAGTTTCTAATTGCATACTTTTCCTCTTACGCTTACATAGGTATGCCTTGATTTTACCTCTGATTACGGCTTTCGCCGCTTCCCAATAGACTTCCGGTTTATCCATGTAGGAATTGTTAAAAGACTCATATTCTTGCCATTGCGTTATCAGCCAATTCTGGAATTTAATATCGTTGACTAAATATTTGGGGAAAAAAATACCACTAGTAGCGGTTAATCGCTTAGATGATGTATTAAGTGATAAAGTGATAACCGCGTGGTCTGAAATTATTATATCCCGAATATCTGCTTCCCAATCTGATCCAGACATACTCTCCGAGACTAAAAAAAAGTCTATTCTAGATAGGGAGTGATACCCTTTAGATAAGCAAGTAAAAGCTCTTGTGTCCGGATTTTGGGCTCGCCAGATATCTGTCAGCCCAAGTTGGGCACAAAATTTCTGCAAAATACGCGTCTTCCTGTCTCGTGTAAAAATATGTGCCTTATTGTCTCTATCTAAAATGGGATCTGCTACAAGATTAAAATCACCCGCCACTATAAGATGATGCCCAGTATATTTATGAAGGAGGGTTAATATTTTATTCCAGAATATGTTGTCGACTTTATTGGGCCCATAGATATTGCATAATACATATCTTGTTTTATTAATTGTAGTTTCTACAATTAGGTACCGCCCTTCCTGGTCCTTCGTAATCGCTTCTATCGTGTATTCTAAATTTCTGTTGAAAAGTATAGCAACACCTCTTTTACAAGATTTGAATGGTGCTGCTATAACCTCCCCAACCCAATTAGTCTGAAGTTTCAAAGATTCTGATTCTTTTAAGTGGGTCTCTTGAAGAAAGGCTATGTTTGATTTAACTTTAGCCAGATGTTTTATCGCAAATAACTTAAAGGACACATTAGTAAGAAGCCATTTAAAAAAAAAAAAAAAGAAATGGCTTCTTACTAATGTGTCCTTTAAGTTATTTGCTTTTCTTGCTGTTAGGGAGGGCTTATCCCCTATAATCTCAGCTAGTGACGGTTCTGCTTGTAGTATGTGCCAATGTCTTTCTAAGATCTTTCTTATTTCTTTCCATTTATTATGGTAATTTGTTATGAATCTAACTGGGCTTGAGTTTAGTAAATTATTCTCATTACTTTTGTACAGTAAATCCTCTCTTGTTTTTAGTTTTGAACGATTGTAGGCTATTTTTAGGGTTTTATTGGGGTACCCTTTATCTCTGAATCTATTCTTTAGCTCCCTGGCTTCCAATTTAAATTTATTCTCATCAGAGCAATTTCTTTTTAGTCTTAAATATTGGCCATATGGTATATTGTTTATTAGATTTTGCGGGTGATGACTACTATATGCCAAAAGTGTGTTGCCTGCTGTTGGTTTTCTGTACGTGGATGTTTCTATCTTATTTTGTAATATCATTACATTCAGATCTAAAAAGGGTATGACTGCCTTATCTCTTGAGAAAGTGAACTTCAAATTCCATTTATTTAAATTTAGATTTTTCATAAATCTGACTAAGTTGTCTTCTGTGTCTTCCCAGATGACTAAAATGTCATCTATAAATCTTAGCCACAAACTAATACTATTATTACGATTGAATTCACAATCAAGAACACAGTCCTGTTCCCATTTCCCCAAGTATAGGCAGGCATAAGTTGGGGCACAACAAGTCCCCATTGCTGTTCCAAGTATCTGCTCATAAAATTTCCCATTAAATGTAAAATAATTATGCTCCAGGATGAATTTCAATAGTTCTAATACAAAGTCAGTATGTTTGTTGTATGCTGTCCCTCTTTGTTGTAAATAAAATTTACATGCATCTATTCCCAGATTGTGTGGGATTGATGAATATAGCATTTCTACATCTATTGCGACCAATAATGTATTTGTTTTTACTGTGATGTCATCTAATTTTTTAAGAACATCCAAAGTATCTTTGATATATGATGGTAAATTTGTTAAATGTGATCTTAGACAAAAGTCTACGTATTGTGAAATGTTTTCTGTGAGTGAACCTAGTCCTGAGACTATTGGTCTCCCTAGAGGAGGAATTTTAGCTTTGTGTAATTTTGGAATAGTGTAAAATGTAGGTATTATGGGATATTTTACATGCAGATATTGGAACTCCTTTTTAGTTATTAGATTTTCTTCTAGGGCTCTAGAGGGTACCCCAATAAAACCCTAAAAATAGCTTACAATCATTCAAAACTAAAAACAAGAGAGGATTTACTGTACAAAAGTAATGAGAATAATTTACTAAACTCAAGCCCAGATAGATTGATAACAAATTACCATAATAAATGGAAAGTAATAAGAAAGATCTTAGAAAGACATTGGCACATACTACAAGCAGAACCGTCACTAGCTGAGATCATAGAGGATAAGCCCTCCCTAACAGCAAGAAAAGCAAATAACTTAAAGGACACATTAGTAAGAAGCAATTTCAGTTACAAACCAAAATTGACTTAGTTGGAAAAATGGAGAGATAGGAATGGAAATTACAAATGTAGCCATTGTTCAGTGTGTCAGAACTTGGAAACAGACAGCAAATTCACTGACAAACATGGAAATACACACAAGATAAAAGGCATATATCTTCCGGTAGTGAGGGAATTATATATATGCTATTCTGTAAGTGCCCGATGTACTATATAGGTAAAACCTATAGGGAATTACGTGAACGCATAAAAGGGATATTAAAAATGTGAACATCAAAACTAGTACGGTAGCTAGACACTTTTTAGAGTGCCACCAAAGTAATAAAAAATTGTTGAGATTTAGAAGCAGTGAATTTTAAAGGCAGAGGGGGTGACCTGGATAAAAAACTTTTACAATTGCAATGTAAATGGATCTTCAATTTAAAATCCCTAAAACCCCTGGGTCTGAATGAGGAAATAAATTACGCTCCTTTTTGTGATTATTGTAAAAATAGAATTGGAACCCTGATGCACGTCTAGGTTAATTAATATGTTTGACAATAGGTACAAATTAAATGTCAATATAAGGTTGTAAGTGTAAATATAAAACTTTAGAATCCTATTAATATCTGTGATAATGGGTCTGCTATTAGGTACATATATATACATATTCTTGCCATTTCTGTTTCCCTGTCTCTTTAAGCTTTATTTTTGGATGTCTCGTAATGAGTAATATTATAAATAATAGAGTATACCATATATATCTGTATGAAAAGAACAGTCGTGTTTGAGGATTTTTGTGTTATTATGTTCAACATAGCACTATAGTAACTATTGTGGCAACAAAGTATTCATTTCAATACACTATTTCACACCTGGGAGTAAAAGAATAGGAAAAGGAGGAGTACCTGGGATACCTTTTATACCGACCCTAAGGATATACATTACATTATATGAAGACGGATACTTTCCTATGACAGATATACTCTCTTGCTTGAATTATATGTATATACATACATATATTCACATATAAACAAATACAGTATATAAAAATGTATATGTATATGTGTGTGTATATATATATATATATATATATATATACATACATACAAACACATACTTTGGAGCCCTTTCCACTCAAATATCTAAAAACATGAAAAATCATTTTTATTCAATTTTAATATTTTATAATGTGTTTTAATGTACATTTACTGTAAATATTTTACATTCCTATTATTTTTTTAAATATATATTACTATTTATATCTGTAACTATCTATACCTGTATATATTCATACAGACATATAGGTATAGATATATATTTAAAAACAAAAAGAACAATTTATTTTATGTGATCAATGAGTGTTTTTTGTATGTTTTTTAAAGCGCGCTATGCAGAAGTCTAAGGAGAGAAGAAGTTAATGTGGGAGTGATATCTAAAGTTCTGAAGTTAGAAAGCATCAGATTTCACTCACGTTTAAACTTTGTAATTTCAATTAGGAATATGCATATAGGAATATGAATATAACCCACGTGCGTTAAAAGTTTATTTCCAGCTATGTTTTGCGCGCGAGTGAAATCGCTAAATTGCGTGCCACTTGTAATCTGGCCTTATATGTACATGTGTGAGTTTCAGATATATTTCTCTTGGTATATAACAAATTATATTTTACAAAAAAATCAAGAAAAGTTATAGTTTACATTGTCACTATTACATAAAAAACAAATTAATAATTAGACAAATTACTACTACTGAATTACATAATTATATACTAATATTGTAATTTATCAGGTACCTACATAAATACATAACCATTGTATTGACATATATTAGCTTGTGAACAATCAATTAACTAATGATCTCAATATTTTATAATCAAAATTCTAAACAGGTGGAGGGAAATTACTTTGTCTTCCATTAATTCTCATACTAGTAGATTTAATATATGAGACCAGATTGAAACTCCCTAGTGATTATTACGTCTGCACTTCATATACTCTATTTGAAACACATTTTGTCCATTTAAAGAAAAATGATTGCGCACTTCAGAGAAATTACCCTGAATTATTAATTTGAAACATCTGTGTCAGTGTTACGTTACATGGTCAACCTTCTGTAGGGAACAGATCCAAAGAGACCTGTTCAGAATGATTTCGCCAACAAAACTCTGGAAATAAGAAGAGCAAACACTGTATCCTCGTAGCACAGTATTAATAAATGACACTTGGGAATTTCAGTGAAATGCTCATTGATATATTGCTGGTGTAAATTACACTCTAGTGCAAAGTACTTTTGACTTACCTCTCAACTGAAGACGGCTTCTCTTCTACTTATATTATATGATGAACATACAGATGACAGAAAGTCAACATTTTTAAAATATTTTCTTAAATATAAAAAAAAAAAAAGGAAAGTTGACAAAACATTCACACATATTTGAAGTGGCAAATTTCCATATTATTTTTCTACCCCCTCCCCCCCCAACAAAAAAAAAAATGACTGGGCCTTCGTTTTGTTTTTTCACATACACACAGTACCTTTTGATGAGCTCTTTTGAAAACATTTTTTGGAAGCCTTAAACTTTTCTTTTTACAGCAGAAATGTAACGAGCAATTTAACTTTTTTTTTTTAACATAACATACGCCTAGATTACGAGTTTTGTTGGTAATGGTGTGCGGTACTAACGAGCAGTTTATGCTCACCGCTCACCTACAGACAACGCTGGTATTACGGATTTTTACAAACCCGCCGTTAGCCGCAGGAAAGTGAGCGGAGAGCAAAACTTTGCTCCACATCTCACCTCAATACCAGCGCTGCTTACGGTAGCGGTGAGCTGGCTAAATGTGCTTGTGCACGATTTCCCCATAGAAATCAATGGGGCAGAGCCGGCTGAAAAAAAACCTAACACCTGCAAAAAAGTAGCGTAAAGCTCCTAACGCAGCCCCATTGATTCCTATGGGGAAATACATTTTATGTCTACACCTAACACCCTAACATGAACCCCGAGTCTAAACACCCCTAATCTTATACTTATTAACCCCTAATCTGCCACCCCCGACATCGTCGACACCTGCATTATAATATTAACCCCTAATCTGCCGCTCCGGACACCGCCGCGACTTACATTATATGTATTAACCCCTAATCTGCTGCCCCCAACATCGCTGACACCTACATTATATTTATTAACCCCTAATCTGCAACCCCCAATGTTGCCGCAACCTACCTACACTTATTAACCCCTAATCTGCCGCCGCCACTATATTAAAGTTATTAACCCCTAAATCTAAGTCTAACCCTAACACTTAAATATAATTTAAATAAATCTAAATAAAATAACTATCATTAACTAAATTATTCCTATTTAAAACTAAATACTTACCTATAAAATAAACCGTAAGCTAGCTACAATATAACTAATAGTTACATTGTAGCTATTTTAGGATTTATTTTTATTTTACAGGCAACTTTGTATTTATTTTAACTAGGTAGAATAGTTATTAAATAGTTAACTATTTAATAGCTACCTAGTTAAAATAAAGACAAATGTACCTGTAAAATAAAACCTAACCTAAGTTACAATTACACCTAACACTACACTATAATTAAATTAATTCCCTAAATTAACTACAATTAAATACAATTATCTAAAGTACGAAACCCCCCACTAAATTACAGAAAATAATAAAATAATTACAAGATTTTTAAACTAATTACACCTAATCTAATCTCCCTAATAAAATAAAAAAGCCCCCAAAATAATAAAAAGCCCTACCCTATGCTAAATTACAAATAGCACTTTAAAGGGCCTTTTGCGGGGCATTGCCCCAAAGTAATCAGCTCTTTTACCTGTAAAAAAAAGTACAATACCCCCCAACATTAAAACCCACCACCCACACACCCAACCCTACTCTAAAACCCACCCAATCCCCCCTTAATAAAACCTAACACTAACCCCTTGAAGATCACCCTACCTTGAGAAGTCTTCACCCAACCGGGCTGAAGTCCTCAACGAAGCCGAGCGAAGTGGTCCTCCAGACGGGCAGAAGTCTTCATCCAGGCGGCATCTTCTATCTTCATCCATCCAGCGCGGAGCGGGTCCATCTTCAAGACATCCGACGCGGAGCATCCTCTTCGTTCTTCATCCGACGACTGAATAAAGGTTCCTTTAAATGATGTTATTCAAGATGGCGTCCCTTCAATTCCGATTGGCTTATAGAATTCTATCAGCCAATCGGAATTAAGGTAGAAAAAATCCTATTGGCTGACGCAATCAGTCAATAGGATTGAACTTCAATCCTATTGGCTGATTGGAACAGCCAATAGGATTGAGGTTGCATTCTATTGGCTGTTCCAATCAGCCAATAGGAATGAAGTTCAATCCTATTGGCTGATTGCATAAGCCAATAGGACTTTTTCTACCTTAATTCCGATTGGCTGATAGAATTCTATCAGCCAATCTGAATTGATAGGACGCCATCTTGGATGACGTCATTTAAAGGAACCTTTATTCAGTTGTCGGATGAAGAACGAAGAGGATGCTCCGCGTCGGATGTCTTAAAGATGGAGCCGCTCCGCGCCGGATGGATGAAGATAGAAGATGCCGCCTGGATGAAGACTTCTTCGCCCGGCTTCGTTGAGGACTTCGGCCTGGTTGGGTGAAGACTTCTCAAGGTAGGGTGATCTTCAAGGGGTTAGTGTTAGGTTTTATTAAGGGTGGATTGGGTGGGTTTTAGAGTAGGGTTGGGTGTGTGGGTGGTGGGTTTTAATGTTGGGGGGGTATTGTACTTTTTTTAAAAGGGTAAAAGAGCTGATTACTTTGGGGTAATGCCCCGCAAAAGGCCCTTTTAAGTTCTATTTGTAATTTAGTATAGGGTAGGGCTTTTTATTATTTTGGGTTGGTTTTTTTATTTTATTAGGGGGATTAGATTAGGTGTAATTAGTTTAAAAAACTTGTAATTATTTTATTATTTAGGGGTTAATTTTTTTTATTTGTATTTGCAATGTGGGGGGGGGGCTCGGTTTAGGGGTTAATAGGTAGTTTATGGGTGTTAGTGAACTTTTTAGCACTTTAGTTAAGAGTTTTATGCTACGGCGTTAGCCCATAAAACTCTTAACTACTGACTTTAAAATGCGGTACCAGGCTTGACAGGAGAGGGTCTACCGCTCACTTTTTGGAAGACTTGTAATACCGGCGTTATGCAAGTCCCAGTGGATTTGCGGTATTTTCGAGTCTAGCCGAAAAAGTGAGTGGTACACCTGTACCTGCAAGACTCGTAATACCAGCGGCCGTTAAAAAGCAGCGTTGGGACCTCTCAACGCTGCTTTTTAAGGCTAACGCAACACTCGTAATCTAGCAGATAGTTAGGAAATCTGCAAATCTATGTTTATATATTATTTTGGTTTCTTATTTTTTATAACTTATTTAGCTGATAGAAAGCATACAAAGGGCTTAGAAGTGGAACACAACCGTGCGCAAATAATAGCGCATAATCTGATATGGTTTACCAGAGGATCTCAATGCGTCCAACATTTGGAAAGTGCAGGGTGCACTATTACCATTCATTTTCTGCTTGAGCACAATACATAACAGTGCTAGTGTAGTGCTTTTAGAGACCTGAACTCAGAGGTGTAACTAGAAACCACAGGGCCCAGGTGCAAGAATCTAAGAAGGGCCCCCCCACCCCCCACCCCAAAAAAGTGAATTTGATATATATCTTTTTTTATATATATATAATTAAAACACAGAAAATGTGAATCAGATTACATGTATGCAAAAGGAGGTACCCTGTGCCCAAGTCTGTGAGATGGTCTGACTCCCTATTACTGTATATAGTGACACTGTTTAACCCACCAGTACTGTATATAGTGAGTCAGTGACACAGTCTGTAATCTGCCGGTAAGATGGTTGGCCTGAACCTACCCGCCCCAGTACTTTATAAAATGTAGACATGTGCAATTTGGTTCGGATCGATTCGGAAAGTCGGAAAATTCGGCAAATTCGGAGATTCGGATCAATCCGAATTTCCGAATTAAAATACTGCCGAATTTACCGAATAAATCCGAATTAGTTCGGATTTATTCGGTAAATTCGGATGGCCATGGATTACACTAGTATTGTACAGTATATTAGGTTATATCACTCTGCTATGGATTACACCTAATATACAGTACATAATACTAGTCTAATACACAGCACACATACCGAATTTCTGAACCGAACCGAATCCAGCCGAATTTTTTCAAATCCGAATGAATCCGAAACAAATCCAAAACTAATTCATTTGAAGTTTTCCGAATTCGAATCGATCCGAAACGAAATTCAAAAAACTCTGAATCGATCCGAACCGAATTTTTCGATCATGCACATATCTAATAAAATGACCACAGTAGTCTGTGACATGGTCCAGCCCCGCCGTACTGTATATAGTGGAACTGTATAGTGACACTGTTTACCCCCCGCCCCCCCATGCTGTAGTAACAAGGTCTGTAATTTTCTGGTTCCACAAACATACACACATACATGCATAAATACACACACCGTCACATACATACATACACACATACACACACACACATAAACACCAATGAGTAAAACAGAAACAATAACCCCTGTAGTCAGAGACACTAGTGAAGCAACATGTCACACTCACATGATATCAATGCAGGCAGTGGCAGGTCAACGTTTTTTATTGTAAAAAAAAAAATAAAAAAATTTTTTAAGCTGGGCCCCCACCCTTGCGGGCCCAGTCGCAATTGCGACCTCTGCATCCCCTGTAGTTTTGTCCCTGCCTGAACTGTTATTGCTTGAACACATGCATAACAAAACACATATAAAATATATTCAAATAAAGTATTAAAGTTATTTATATACATATTAAATATAAAATCAAGGTTTGTTATTGAAAAAAATAAAAATAAAATAACAGCGATTTAAAGGGACATGGTATATGATAAGGTGCTGGACTGGGAAAGGTTCAAAGTGTATGTGTGTGTGCACTGTGCAGGTATATATGTGTTTGCATTTGTGTGTACATATTTATGTCTACATATGTATGTGTGTAGTGTTACAATAGAAAACCATAGTATATATGTACTTAGCACACCTAGCAGGGTTCTTCAAACTTTTTTTCCCAAGACCCAGTGCAATGATACCTTTGCGATGCTATTTTTATGCTTGGTCTGAAAATGTCTTAAGTAATGTACAACAAGATAGCTGCAAGTATACTGTGTGCATACTTTATACCTGATTACAGTGTTGTAAAAGGTAATAACACACACCACACACACACTCTCATACAACACACACACCATACACTGTCATATTACACATACACAAACACTCTCATACAACACACACACCATACACTCTCATATTACACATACGCAAACCCTCTCATACAACACACACACCATACACTCTCATATTACACATACACAAACACTCTCCTACAACACACACACCACACACACTCTCAAATAGCACACACCACACACTCTCATACACCACACATATTCTCATACAACAAACACACTACACACACTATTATACAACACATACACCACACATATTCTCATACAACAAACACACTACACACACTATCATACAACACATACACCACACACATTATCACACAACAAACACAGTACACACACTATCATACAACACATACACCACACATATTCTCATACAACAAACACACTACAAACACTATCATACAACACATACACCACACATATTCTCATACAACAAACACACTACACACACACTATCATACAACACATACACCACACACATTCTCATACAACAAACACACTACACACACTATCATCAACACATACACCACACATATTCTCATACAACAAACACACTACACACACTATCATACAACACATACACCACACACATTATCACACAACAAACACAGTACACACACTATCATACAACACATACACCACACATATTCTCATACAACAAACACACTACACACACTATCATACAACACATACACCACACATATTCTCATACAACAAACACACTACACACACACTATCATACAACACATACACCACACACATTCTCATACAACAAACACACTACACACACTATCATCAACACATACACCACACATATTCTCATACAACAAACACACTACACACACTATCATACAACACATACACCACACACTCTCATACAACACACACACCACACCACACAGACTCTCATGCAACAAACACACACCCCACACACAAAGTCATACAACACAGATACCACACACACTCTTCTACACACACACACAAGTCGTGACCCAGTTAACATGGGTTGCCAACCCAGTAATGGGTCCCGACCCGTTGTTTGAAGAACCCTGGCTTAGAGCACCTTTGACTTAGCACAGTTTTGGCTTAGCAACATGCAGATATTAGTGTACCCTAGACTTTCAATTTAAAACTTTACTTGCATGTTATAATATGATTATAAAAATAAAAGCACTATTGATTATTTGCTCTGAATTTTTGCAATACCATGCATGTTTGTATAAATGAAACTTTATTTATTATTTTGCCTGCCATGCACAGTGCAGACTGTAGTGTTATATTCAGAGACATATAAATTGAGCAATTATGCAATCTGTTTAATAGTAAAGAAAACTTATAGGGGCCCATTTATTAAGCTCCGTATGGAGCTTGATGCCCCGTGTTTCTGGCGAGTCTGCAGGCTCGCCAGAAACAGCAGTTATGAAGCAGCGGTCACAAAGACCACTGCTCCATAACCTGTCCGCCTGCTCTGAGCAGGCGGACAGACATCGCCGGAAATCAATCCGATCGAGTACGATCGGGTTGATTGACACCCCCTGCTGGCGGCCTATTGGCCACGATTCTGCAGGGGGCGGCGATGCACCAGCAGCTCTTGTGAGCTGCTGGTGCAATGCTGAATACGGCGAGCGTATTGCTCTCCATATTCAGCGAAGTCTGGCGGGCCTGATCCGCACTGTCGGATCAGGTCCACCAGACTTTGATAACTAGAGGCCATTGACATAACTGGATTATTGAGATTAGTTAAAGGGGCAGTCTACCATAGAATTGTTATTGTTTTAAAAGACAGATAATCCCTTTATTACCCATTCCCCAGTTTTGCATAACCAACACAGTTATATTAACCCTTTGAGTGCTAAGCACTTTCCCACCTGGGTGCTAAGCACATTTGAGGTTTTTTTAATTTTACATTTTTAATTTTTTAACTTTTTTCCTTTTATTTTCAGATCCCCAAGACTTATGCCATTGGAAAGATTAGGCGATTACCTTTCCAATGGTAGGGTCTTGGGGGTCTGTAGCTGCTTAGATGCCTGAGATACAGGCTTCTAAGCAGCATGCCCCCTTTCCCTATATTGATAACAAATACCATAGTATCACAAAAAAGAAAAATTGTGAGATAAATGTGATAAAGATGTGATAAAGAAATAAAACATAAAAATGTGTATAAAGTTCATATAAGGATATATGGATTTTTCCTGGGAATCTTCAAACTTCCGATCTCTCTTGTTTCATCCTCATAGAAAAGAAATAAGAATGTGCCACATAGCGTAACTCTGTAACCGTATTCAGTGCAGAATATGTGTGTACAAATGATTACTCACATGGGATGGAGCTTTAACCAAGCTCAGGTGAATGCGCACACCCACTTTATACTGTTGGGTAAACAGTTGCTTTCACAGGATATTAGACTAAAAGGATTTATTAAAATGCAAGTATAAAAAGCGTCACAAGAACTGCCAGAACACCATATATAGCAGGATTAGGAAATACAATTACAGTTATTGCTACAAATGAGCTAAACACAATACTAGAGACCGTGGTGAGGAATGCAGAAACTTAACCACACAACCTCCCACTTAAATGTCCAGCATATGTTGCTCTCCCTTTAGGTGTGTAGGTACTTGAATGGACGCCAAGCAGAGATATATCCGACGTACGTTTCGCTAATAAGCTTTATCAAGCTTATTAACGAAACGTACGTCGGATATATCTCTGCTTGGCGTCCATTCAAGTACCTGCACACCTAAAGGGAGAGCAACATATGCTGGACATTTAAGTGGGAGGTTGTGTGGTTAAGTTTCTGCATTCCTCACCACGGTCTCTAGTATTGTGTTTAGCTCATTTGTAGCAATAACTGTAATTGTATTGCCTAATCCTGCTATATATGGTGTTCTGGCAGTTCTTGTGATGCTTTTTATACTTGTATTTTAATAAATCCTTTTATTCTAATATCCTGTGAAAGCAACTGTTTACCCAACAGTATAAAGTGGGTGTGCGCATTCACCTGAGCTTGGTTAAAGCTCCATCCCATGTGAGTAATCATTTGTACACACATATTCTGCACTGAATACGGTTACAGAGTTACACTATGTGGCACATTCTTATTTCTTTACTATGAGGATGACACAAGAGAGATCGGAAGTTTGAAGATTCCCAGGAAAAATCCATATATCCTTATATGAACTTTATACACATTTTTAGGTTTTATTTCTTTATCACCCTTTCCCTATATTGTCCATTGTGTTTTTTTACATAAAGTTGCGCGGTGACGTCATCACGCGTGACGTCACCACGCAAAATGGGAAGCCCCGGAGATGCCTGTCACTCTACAGGCACGATCAAGGGTTTAATACACTTTTTACCTCTGTGATTACCTATCTAGTAATCTATCTATCTATCTATCTATCTATCTATCTATCTATCTATCTAGATACCTAGTATCTAGGAACCTTCTTCCAGCCCCCCTGATCACATGACTGTGACTGTTTATTATCTATTGTCTTAAATTTAGCATTGTTTTGTGCTAAATCTTAAAGGGACACTGAACCCAAATTTTTTTCTTTCATGATTCAGATAGAGCATGCAATTTTAAGCAACTTTCTAATTTACTTCTGTTATCAATTTTTCTTCATTCTCTTGCTGTCTTTATTTGAAAATGTAGGCATCTAAACTAAGGAGCCAGCACATTTTTGGTTCAGACCATGGACAGCACTTGTTTATTGGTGCTGTCCAATCAGCAAGGACAACCCAGGTTGTTCACCAAACATGGGCCGGCATCTAAACTTATATTCTTGCTTTTCAAATAAACATACCAAGAGAATAAAGAAAATTTGATATTAGGAGTAAATTAGAAAGTTGCTTAAAATTGCATGCTCTATCTGAATCACAAAAGAAAAAAATTGGGTTCACTGTCCCTTTAAATAACCCCCTGTGCCTGAACACAGTGTTATCTATATGGTCCACATGTACTTTCTGTCTCTTTGTGTTTAAAAGAGATTTAAAAAGCATGTGATAAGAGGCAGCCCTCAAAGTCTTAGAAATTAGCATATGAGCCTACCTATGTTTAGTTTAAACTAAGAATACCAAGAGAAAAAAAGCAAATTTGATGATAAAAGTAAATTAGAAAGTTGATTAAAATTAATAGTTCTATCTGAATAATGTAAGTTTAATTTATACTAGACTGTCCCTTTAAGGTCCTATATAAAGGAAAGATGCTGCTTAGATAAATATTAGGTTGATCACAATCTATAGTATGATAATTATCAGCATTTTAACATCTGCAGATTAGCTTATGCTGATGCAATCAAAATCATCTGATTTCATTGTTAATGGATAGCACTGTTTTTATTATTTGAATTATTGGCACATTTACACTGCTATTTTACACTTATCAAACAAAAGGACATGATAAACTCAGAACTACATTTTTTAATTTGTTATGTAATATTATTATGTAGTTTTCCACTGGAACACTGATTTTGCATATGGGCCGAAAACACCATGATATTGCCCCTGCTATATATTTGTATTCTTATTTTAGATGTCCACTTACTTGTTATAACCTCAATCCATTTTAGGCAAAATGCCACATATACACCTCTTGTTAAAGGGACACTGAACTCAATTTTTTTTCTTTCGTGATTCAGATAGAGCATGCAATTTTAAGCAACTTTGTAGTTTACTCCTATTATCAATTTTTCTTCGTTCTCTTGCTATCTTTATTTGAAAAAGAAGGCATCAAAGCTTTTTTTTACGTTCAGAACTGTGGACAGCACTTTTTTATTGGTGGATGAATTTATCCACAAATCAGCAAGGACAACTGAGGTTGTTCACCAAAAATGGGCCGGCATCTAAACTTACATTCTTGCATTTCAAATAAAGATACCAAGAGAATGAAGATAATTTGATAATAGGAGTAAATTAGAAAGTTGCTTAAAATTTCATTCTCTATCTGAATAACAAAAGAAAAATTTTGGGTTCAGTGTCCCTTTAATCTCGATGCTCGGACAAAATGCCGAAGGACAGAATGCCGAAGCACATTCGTCCGTCAGACACGTAATTGTGTAATTGTCATCACTAAAAAAGCAGATAATTTAAATATATATTTCGGCCCAGGGCACATACAATCCAAAATTTTATGTTATAATCAGTGACTCGGACGCCGCAACTGCCTCTGGGACCCTATCTGTGGGTCCCTACCCTCACAATGTACTTTTAAAACATAATATAATTATAAGTTAATATATTATAATATGTACACAGTATGTAAGTTAATATATAATATATATGTATGTATGTATGTGTATATATATATATAGCAAAGAAGTTTATATATATTTATGTTATATATAATTTAATTGTCTTTTCTTTTCTTGATTCACAAAAATTCCAATAGAGGACAATCTTTTAATATTTATGTTCTTGTTTTTAATAAATAAAACATTTTTTTTAATAAATGTCATCAAGTTTATTAATATTTTATACCCAGTCCACTATTAAAAATGTTTTAGCTAAAACCATGATTTTTAAGCCTCATTCCCACCCAGTAGCCAGCAGGGCCGCCACTAGGAATTTCGGGACCCCTGACTCATCCATTGATCAGGCCCCCCCCCCCCTCCTTTGACATGTGCAATTTTTGACCAAGTGACTAAAATGTATATGCACTTTATTCTTAATTGTCTATTTAAACTTGGAAATGTTGTAAAGGTAGTAACATACACACACACACACACAGACACACTCATACACTGAAACACACAAACAAACTCACACATAAGGATTCACATATAGACACTCTAGCAGACACGCAAAGAAACACACTCAGACACAGACACCCAAACAGACACTTAGCACTTGTTTACATTGACCTGACCAGTAATGAGGTAAACTATAGTTTTGTAAAAAAAAAAAAAAAGGAGATTTAGAAAACAAAATATGGAGTTCTGATTATCTTTTTGTAAAGGAAGATGACAACTAAATTATGACAACAGCATGCAGTGGCTGAAAGGAAGGGCCCTGAACTGCCTAAACAATAATTTAAAGGTTAAATGGTGCATTGGTTACTTCCGGAAAAGTCTTGTTAGTCTCAAAGTCTGTAGAAAGATGTGAATAATTAGTAGTAAGGTCAAAATTTCCTAAAAAGGAACAGACAATGGACACACACACACACACACAAACTCAAACTTGCACATACACCCAAGGAAACACCAACAGAGACAGCCTCAGAAAACACACAAAGACATACACCCACACACAGAGACACCCACAGAAAACACACAAAGACATACACACACACAGAGAGACAACCACATAAAAAACACAGAAAGACATACATACACACACTCTCACTGAGACATCCACAGAAAACACACAAAGACATACACACACCCTCACAGAGACACCCACAGAAAACACACACCCTCACAGAGACATCCACAGAAAACACATACATACATACATACATACATACCCACACACACCCTCACAGAGACATCCACAGAAAACACAGACATACACACCCACCCTCACAGAGGCATCCAGAGAAAATACACAAAGACAAACATACACACACCCTCACAGAGACACCCACAGAAAAAGCTCAAAGACATACACACCCACCCCCACAGAGAGACCCACAGATAAAAAATACATACACACTCATAGAGACACAAACCAAAGCACAAAGACATAAACACAAACACCCACAGAAACACTCACAGGAGGAAACATTTATGCACCTTGCATCACCTAAATCAACAGTGTGTGACATGCATGATAAAAAAAAATTCAGAAATTAAGAGATCACTTTTTAAAGAATCATATTTGTAAATGTGCAAACAAAAATAATTCTGTGAATTCAAAATTGTACATTAATGAGCTGGGTAGATGGATAGATGAAGAAAAGTACCTTTAAAAGGTTGACATATGTTTGTTTGTTTGTTTGTTTGTTTGTTTTGTCCCCATTTTCCCCAACCAAGAGCACCACTTCAAATATAGTGTACAAATTTTCCCAGCTGTCAGCTGTACTTATGGATTTTGAAAATGCTGTACTCTATATGGTCTTGGTGGGACCATAAGCTGTGGTAATCATACCATTAGATCTGGTTAAATGCAGGATTTAGGCTTGTTGGTATGTATTTCAAAATTAAGTCATCTGTAGTGTAAACTGAACAGTTTTAAGTTAACCTGTCTCATTTCAAACACTGAGCAATCTTAGTCTAAGAGTATAACATTTTATGCAGATGTAAAAATCTTAGATAAAATGCCTCCTTGCATCTGGAAAGTCCTTGCATAAAGGGGCAGTAAACTGGAATATTATATATATATATATATATATATATATATATATATATATATACATATCTGCCAAAAGGGCATCTACTATTTGTGTATTGAGGAGGAAACATTTCTGCATGGTTTTAAATATAGAATTTCTACAGCATTGTCAAATAATCATAAATACACTGCTGCTAAAAAAAATGTGTTTTTATGGGCCCCTAGCCCCACCAAACAACTACTACCACACTGAAGTTACAATCCAAAATTGCACAAAGAAATAAAAAACATTTGCTAAGTAAGTCCTACCTCCTCTGCAAATGAAAGTGATCTGCCGTCTGACACAGACACACACTGTACAAAGTGCCAAGTCTGTCTCACACTGCGCATAGTGTTTTAGTGCACACTAAGAAATCCTCTCAAATGCTAATACTTTACTCCTTGTAATAAAATTTCCCATGCTCAATTAGCATTCTGATGTAGTACCCACTGGTGGCTGCCAAAATTAAAAAAAAAAAAATTTTTTTTTTTTTTTTTTTTTTTTTAGTTCTTGACTCATGGGGGCCCCTGACAGTAGTCACCCCTGTCACCCCCTGATGGCGGCCCATCTGTCAGACAAGTGTCCGTCGGGTAACAGTCCGGCCACGGTTAATCTAAGGCTCATCACTGCTCCTTCCAGCCTCCTGGGGTAGGGTAGCCATCTTCCTTATAGGTCACTGTATCTTTATCCTACACTGCCCTTAATTCATCAGTATAGAGGGCTGTCAGAATATCTTCTGATGAAGATCACAAAATTTCACAAAGCCTGTGAAACACGTAAGGGCAACTTGGACTTAATATAGGTTGTACACAGACACAGATTTCAACTCAAAAGATTTAAAAGTATAAGAGAAGACTTGCTAAATAGGATGTTTGAACTGCACATGGAATATTGTTATAACTTATATTGATATAAGGGCCGATTTACTAAAGTGCGGACGGAAATGATACAACGTAGCGTATCATGTCCGCCGCACATCGATAAATGCCAACAGCATACGCTGTCAGCATTTATCATTGCACAAGCAGTTCTAGTGAACTGCTTGTGCGATGCCTCCCCCTGCAGATTTGCGGGAGGTGTCAATAGCCTGATCGTATAGGATCGGGCGGATTGAAGACCGCAGCCTCAGAGGCAGCGGACAAGTTATGGAGCAGTGTTTTTTAGACTGCTGCTTCATAACTACTGTTTCAGGTGAGCCTGAAGGAAACAGGGGCATCAAGCTCCATTCGGAGCTTGATAATTTAGCACCATAGTGTGAGAGTTAATTATATTGTTTACTATACATGCTATTATATAACGTACAACACAATCAACATTTTCCATCTTTTTACTACCGAGCCTCCTCTATACTAATAAATTGTGTGGGATAAAGATACAGAGACCTACAAAGCGTTGGTTTGAAAAAAGTACACAGAGTGATGTTTTCCATCCAGCACTTCCTCGCTTTTTTCCTTCCCCTTGTATGCCCGATATTCTACTGGGTTTCCCCACTGGAATAGTATATGCGGCCTGGGGTCAGGGATAGCTGTTACTTTTCTGTGGTACTGTGTCTACAATCTACAAACCACAAAACGGAGGTGTGTGACTGCGTGAGTGGTTCCCTGTATGCCGGCTCAGATCTACCGCACCACACTGCTCACACACGCACCCCATAGCGTCAAATGGGCGTGGTCTAATGGGTTTCGCAGGGCTCCTCCCTGCTTCGTCATAGGCGATGCCCATTAACCTCCTCTCGGCTCCTTTATAGTGGCCGCATACCGGATGTGTGCATGTATATAATAGAAAGGATGCCAAGTATAAAAAGCCTATGCACAGCTCATTACATAAACATTATTATACATATAGCAAATATGCTACATTTTAAAAAAATGGGTGAGTGAATGTCCCATAATATTAGAGATAATCAAAATGTACAACAATAATCACACACAACTATACACATCAATGCTGAATCAATGTAAATGTAAAAAAAAAAAAAAAAATCATAGCTATTAAATATAAAACTTTACTGCTTACTTAGTATATATAAAGATACAAAATGATTTTAGCAGCAATTCATATAAATAGTTCCCAAGTGATATACTACCTAGAACATACATATTCCTTTAAAAACACATATACATATAGAGTAGGCACACGTGTATAAAAAAAAGGGCAGAAAATTAAAATACACATCTCTCTATAAACAGATAACCCCTACTATAAGTAAACTATAAATAGATAAGTACATGTCACAATGTTACCTAGAAAGGAAAAGCACAAAAGACCTCTATAGTTTAATTTATAGTGGAGTAAAACACGCACTATAGAAATAGGGAAGAGCAGGGCTTAGGTGTCAAGGAATGCTGCCAAATCTATTTCACGATTGAGACCCCTCGGACCCATGGCATCTAATCTATGAATCCAATATGTCTCCTGTTTTCTAAGTTGTAGGAGGCGATCCCCCCCTCTTATTGTGCTTCTAACATGCTCTATAGCCGTTATAGTCAGCCCTACACTATCCTTGTTGTGTACATCTAGAAAGTGGCCCGTGGCTATCGAGTCCAGCTTCTATATTTCTCAGGTGCTCACCAAATCTTGTCTTCACAGGGCGTTTGGTACGGCAATGTAGATTTTGTCACATGAGCACCTGAGAAGATAGACCACATAGCATGTCTTACATGTCATAAGGCCCTTGATTTTATAGGTTCCTTCTCCCTTTTCTACTTCAAAAGTCTGATTCTGTGGGTCTAAATGGAGACAGGACTTGCAACTCTTTCTTCCACATTTAAAGAAACCCTGAGTATGTTTCTTTAGCCAATTTCCCTGGTTCATGGGCCTTAATATACTGAGGCTCACTTTGTTGTTTAGATTCACATTCTCCTTAAAAATTACTTGTCCTCTCCCTTTAATAGTATCTCTCAAAACAGGGTCTTGCATTATGATAGGCCAATGTTTCCTAATGGCTTTCTCAATTTATCTAGATGCCCGATTTAAAACTTGTGACCAATTGTGTACTCCTTTTGCCATCTCTTCCCCCTCCCTATAACCTCGATAAGGGTTGCTGTCCTTATTTTTTCCTTTTATGTGGTCTCTTCTATCCATCTTACCAACTCTCTCCTGAGTCTTGGATAGCAGTTCCCCTGAGTATCCTTTAGCCAAGAATCTATTTGTGATTATCCCTGCTTCTCTTTGGAAGTCTTCTTCCTTTTTGCAATTACACCTTGCTCTTTGATATTTTTTTTTTACATTTACATTGATTCAGCATTGATTTGTATAGTTGTGTGTGATTATTGTTGTACATTTTGATTATATCTAATATTATGGGAGATTCACTCACCCATTTTTTAATATGTAGCATATTTGCTATATGTATAATAATTTTTATGTAATGAGCTGTGCATAGGCTTTTTATACTTGGCATCCTTTGTACTTGCCTTATTACCGGATCATTAGTGCTTTCTATTATATACATGCACATGGTATGAGGCCACTATAAAGGAGCTGAGAGGAGGTTAATGGGCATTGCCTTTGACGAAGCAGGGAGGAGCCCTGCGAAATGCATTAGGCCACACCCATTTGACACTACAAGGTACGTGTATGAGCAGTGTGGTGCGGTAGATCTGAGCCGGCATATACATGGAACCACTCATGCAGCCACACACCTCAGTTTTGTGGTTTGTAGATTGTAGACACAGTACCACAGAAAAGTAACAGCTATACCTGACCCCAGGCTGCATATACTATTCCAGTGGGGAAACCCAGCAGAATATTGGGCATACAAGGGGAAGGAAAAAAGGGAGGAAGTACTGGATGGAAAACGTCATTCTGTGTACTATTTTCAAACCACCGCTTATACATGCCACCCCTGCCATATAGGCCCAAACTTTATTTAAATTGAATTTAAAAGAAAAAAAAATTGTTGTAAAAAAATAAAATAAAAATCCCCCCCCCCCATGTTATGCTAATAGGACTGCTCTGTTGCGCAACATGGGTGCATTGCATTGCATTACTATAGACTGGAGCATTAGTGCGACACACACTGGCGGACCAAACCAAATAATTACATTTTTTTCCTCCCCATGTTATGCTATGTAGAGGCACTGTATTTTTGTACTTCTCCGTTGCGTAACATGAATGCATTTCTACTATCCAGCAGCGGAGCATTACAGCGCCACCAACTGGCTAAGACTGGCTGGGCGAAATGCCATTGGGGGAGAAATGGTCCAATAGGAGGCAACGCTCGTAATGCCTCCTAGCGAGGGAGCCAATCAGAGACGGGCATCTTCTCCTGGTGATTGACAGCACCAGGAGAACGTGACCGGCATTGATTGGCTCTCCGCCCATGCGCAAGGGAGCAGGATGCTGAGCGTGGTACTGGCGGAAAAAGGGAAGGAGACTGCTGCCATCTGTGACGGCCATCAACTTGCCTCCGTTTTTTGGACTGCCTGGACTCTGAGTCTACTGTCTACTCTGCTCTGTCTTGTGCTGCCCGGGCCTACTATACCGGACCGGTAAGGCATTTTGAGAAGTTAGAGACCCCCTGCCCTGGCTTAAAGATAGTCTGCCTTTTTAGTTACAGAAATAAAGTGCATTGCATTATTAATACAGTTATGTATAATCTGTTGCATATTTTGGGTAAGATATTTCAACAGTAAGGATCTTTCTCATCAAAAAAGATTCATTGTGCACCAGGAAAGAATGTCATATTGAAGTGATAATTGTTCCTATACAAAAAATCAGGAGCCAATGATAATAATCAGGATATAAATAATACTGATGTCTTTAAAGATGTTTTACCATTTGCAGTGAAACAAATCTATCATTTTGTCAGTGGTACATTGCCTGTGTATATTACAACTTTATGGGAACCAGGACATGTGAGGGCTCCTATGTTTCTGGGATTATGATAAAGACGTTTAGCTAACATTTCCATAGTTAAAATGAATAACATACAAATAATACAATAATACAAGGGAAGCAAAACACCCAAGAAATTATAAAAATATGGCTATAAAACAGAATTTTAATGGAAATAAATAAATTATATATATATATATATATATATATATATATATATATATATATATATATATGTATATATATATATATATATATATATATATATATATATATGTACAGTCCTAACTTAGGACTGAACGTGGATGTCAGCAGTTTTCTGGAAATGTACATGATGTCAGCAGTATGCTAGGGCTGTACATGGATGTTAGTAAAAAAAAATATATATATATAAATATATATATATATATATATATATATATATATATATATATATATATGTTTTTATCCCATTAAAATTCTGTTTTTATAGCCTTATTTTTATAATTTCTTGGGTGCTTTGCTTCCCTTGTATTTTAACTTTTAGATATAGAATTTCATAGTGGGCAGGGTTTTAATACTTGGGCCACTGAATTGTACTTGCTCCCTGGTTCAAAAATTGCCAGTCATCCCCTGCATTTTTTATGCATTAGTTGCATTAGGGAGTTTCTGGTTTTAACATCTGGTCAGATAGTTTGGAAGTCTTGTTTGTGTGCTTACAAGTATTTCATCCTGCCTGCGTCAGAATTCAGTCTACACCAAAATCGCTATTATTTAAAAAGATAGATAATGCCTCTTATCACATGCTTTTTTATTAGCTTTTTCACAAGAGATTGCTAATTTATGTGTGTCATATAGATAACAACATTGTGCTTTCTCCCGTGGAGTTGTGAAGGACACAGCACTAACTGGATAAAATGCAAGTCAATAGATAATAAATAAATATCCCTTAGTTAAGGGGACTGTCTGCAGAGGCTTAAATACAAGATATTAGATACAATTCTAATAGTCATTGTGTAACCTGCTAATTTAATCGTAAATTTAAGTTACCTCTATTAGGTTCATATATGTGCTTCTCAGGCGTATCATAGCCTCTTATCACATGCTTTTTTATTAGCTTTTTCACAAGAGATTGCTAATTTATGTGTGTCATATAGATAACAACATTGTGCTCTCTCCCGTGGAGTTGTGCAGGACACAGCACTAACTGGATAAAATGCAAGTCAATAGATAATAAATAAATATCCCTTAGTTAAGGGGACTGTCTGCAGAGGCTTAAATACAAGATATTAGATACAATTCTAATAGTCATTGTGTAACCTGCTAATTTAATCGTAAAATTAAGTTACCTCTATTAGGTTCATATATGTGCTTCTCAGGCGTATCATAGCCACTGCCTCACTAGCCTCTGAGCTCACTGCACGTCACTGGTCTGAGGGCAGACTTGTGAGTGTGCAATTTTTATACTAATTTCAATAAACTTTTATTGTTTTATCTATACTTAGATCGTCTTCCCTGTGTACTTTGTTACGCTCTGTTTGCTCTGTTTTTACAGACTTAAAAAAACACATGGTGTGATCACGGAGATCACACCATGTGTTTTTTTATGTTTTTTTTGTTTTATACATTGATTTACTTACATGTTCTGTGGCGCTACCTGAATTGTTTATTATTTATATTCTCAATGAAAACTAAAATGAACAAAACTAATTTTATTGTCCTATTTTTTAGTTTCATATATTTTTATGCCATGATATAAATGTGTTTTTTTGTGTGTGTTTTTTTAGTAAATTGACATTCCCCACCTAAATGAAAAATTACAATACTGCTGGCTATAGAAAAGCTGTGTAAACATAGCCAGCAGAAATTACCCTCCCAGTGGGGGTTAAGAGAAATAACTAATAAAATGCTAATTTTCAATTGTTTTCTCTATATTATGCACTTTGATATACAGAGAGTTAGATATAAGATAAGGAAGCATTTGTGTATACAGAAAGTGATAAAATAAGAAGGTCTGATTTTTATGCAAACTCAAACCTTTAAGGGCTATATTATGATTGGAACACAATTTTGCACTTGCGTTCGTGCGGTACATCGACTAGACGCTCGTATTACGAGTTGAAAGTTTGCATTCGAGCACATGCATACTTGCGATAAAAGATAGACTACGAAAGTTCATAAATGCATTATCGCATACCGTTATTTAATACATTTTAAAAAAACAACACAAATACAGAAGCTTATGTGGTATAATTTACATTCTAATGTTCTGAACATAGCAAAATATGTTCTATATTTTGTTAAATATATATTTCTATAAATATTGAATGGAATTTTTATTAAATATATTTAAATAAATATATATATATATATATATATATATAGCGAATAGAAAACAGCACTCTCTGGTCTTAACAGTAAATAAATTACTTTTATTCGGTAACGTTTCAGGGAATGCTCCCCTTCATCAGACCAACAATGTACAAGTGAAGCAAACCTTTATACACATACAAGACCCTCCCCCAGTGAAAAAACGCCAAAATTAGTTGCCATGGCAACTAATTAACATAACAACACTCAGCAAATCTCCATAGTCAATTACAAATAGCACAAATGGTACCAATAAGCAATTAGTAAAAACTGGTATATGCAATACAGAAGTGTAAATGCATAAAGACCATTACACCAATTAAATCTAAATCCTATGTACATCATATATACAAATCATAAAAAACATGAAAAACATAAAAAACATAAACAGAGCACATGTATTAGGGGCTGAATGTAGGAGTGTAAAATACACGCTCTGCAGCCGAACAACCAAATGCTGCAGTGCTTAAAAGTAATACATCGGTGGTTAATGACATGTGTGTGTAGCACTTTCAATGTCATAATTGCATACTTTGTAGCATTGTCGTGTATACGTCCACACCCGTACAGGAATGTGCAGAAGGCACAGTCACCATACCATTGTAAATCAATCTATAGTATTGGCATAAGATATATGAGACCTGTAAGTGCCGTACTAAACATATAATTAAACTAATAATTAAACTAATGAACAACTTGCGCACTGATAGAGACAAAGGTAAATGCATATTGTGAATTGAATAGGCAGAACTGACCTTATCTAAAGCCCAAATCTAGGTGGACACGGAGTGTCACATCGGACCCAACTGAAAAAGCCACTGCCAATAGTGTGTATAGTAAGAGAGGGGGTCGTAGTTCCCAAAACAACCCGGTGTCATAGCCGCCTAGATGGATCTATGCACGCGTATCAGACAGGGGCAGTCCATTCTCTACTCTAGCTACAGGGTGGCCGTGATTGGTGTAAACGGGCAAGCCCCTATGTGTGTAGGGAAATCTTGTATGTCCCGCCCTCTCCTAAAGAATTAAGTGTGTTAACAGCTCAATGTGGGGCACGTACCCACAACATATATAACAATCCATAGAACAATTCCTGATGCTGCTGGTCCCAAGTCTAACTGCGTCCCAAGTGCTTAAGCTAAAATTCAGCCAGTGTCAGAAATAATGAGAAGCGGCAGGTGCCATACTATGTGTAATGGGGGCAAAGAGGCACAGATCACTTACCCTATACGAACTATCAGAGTGCGTAAAAACTCAACACTATGGGGCAAGCATGTAATACAGAATGTGAATAAGGATATGTCATAACAGTATACCCTAGTGTGTGTACTGTCAGACAACAATCAAAGTATACACCGTTCGTATATGGCCTATATGCGAACCAGACAGGACATAGGAGTAGTTAAAACATGATGGTAAAGATCACAATATTAGAGGACAAAGAGGAGGTATCTAGGTAAAATTTAGGTAAAATTTAAATACACGTAAATACATAGGTAAAGCACTGTTGAGATCTGCAGCAAACTGGTTATAAACACTAGGGCCATAGACCACCAGGGGCATAGCAAAGTCATACAATAATTAACACTAAGATACCAAGTACACACATTGGTACTGGTAAACACATAGATAAAGTCATGAGATGGAGATTTCAGATAGTTTTTGGAAAGCACAATACTGTAACAGCTGGGTATTAAGGGGGTAAGTAACTCATTGTTGAGCCACCATTAGCAGCCTCTAGGATCCAAACGGGTCTGTGGAGATCCATGGGTGAGGCGATGTAATGGTGCATGGCCATCAGGTGAATGTCAGAGTTAGTGGAGCGTACCTTAGTCTATTCACAGGAAGCAATGCCAATCAATACCCATGTTGAGTCCTCTGGGGTGTACTGTGTCTAGCTTATAGATCCACTCAGCCTCTTTTCGGAGAAGCAGAGTCTCACGATCGCCACCCCGTGGTAAGGGGGGAATGTGGTCGATCAGCTTAAATCTTAGGTCCGCTACGGAATGGCCATTTTCCATGAAGTGCCTTGCTACAGGTTGATCACTTTTCCCTTTATCAGTGGCAGTCCTGATGGCACTTCTATGGTTTGCCATCCTCTTCTTGATGTCGTCTGAGGTTTTTCCTATATAAAATAGGCCACAGCTACAGTTCAACATATAAATCACAAATTTGGTGGTACAGGTCAGGTAATGTTTGATCTTGTAATTTACATTAGAGTGAGGGTGCCGAAACTGCCTGCATTGTAACATGGAATTACAGGTAACGCAGCTGGGGCATTTGTATGAACCCTTTTTCGAGGGCTGCTTATCTTTGCTGTAACTCAGCACTGGGTCTGTCCTTACAAGAATGTCCTTAAGGTTTCGTCCCCTTTTGAAACCGATCCTAGGTGTTCCAAACCCCTGATAAGGCAAAGACGGATCGGATTCAATAATGTCCCATTTCTCCTTGAGTGTATTCCCTAGTGTTCTGGGGTTGGGGGTGTACTCAGTGATAAAGTTCATTCTTTTTGGGTAGTCTCTATTTGGGAATTTTTCAAAGCATTGTTTCCTGGCATTCTTAATGATTAGGCCATTGTACCCCCGTTGGTAGAATCTCTCTTCCATTTCCTTCAGCTGTATACCCTTTTTCATTTCGGAAGTGTTGTTCCGGATCACCCTTTAAAAATTGTGCCTTAGGGATAGCCCTGATGAGTGATCTGGGGTGGTAGCTAGATGCGTGCAGCAATGTATTCCGATCTGTATCCTTCTTGAATAGTGTTGTGCCCAGTACGGGACCATTCTTAAAGATCCCTAAGTACAAGAAGTGTACTTCCGTGTAGCTGGAGACTTCCTTCAGTTGTACCTGGCCACCTGTGGTTTAAGGGTATCGACGCAATCTTTAAATATTTAAATTGTACCTCGCCAGACTATTATAATGTCATCGATGTAGCGCTTGTAGAAAAGTATCTGTTTGTTCTCATACACCTTGAAGATGCTTTCCTCCACATGCTCCATGAAGAGGTTGGCGAATGCAGGGGCCATATTCGAACCCACAGCCGTTCCCATGAGCTGGAGGTAAAATCTTTTTTCGAATTTAAAGTAGTTTAATTTCAAGCACAGGGACAGCAGTTCAATAATGAAGCCTGTAGGTGGACCAACAAAGGGGCACCTCTCAAGGCATTTGGTAATGATGTCCATTCCCATCTCATGTGGGATGATGGTATAGAGACTTGCAACGTCTAAACTGGCAAGGACATCACCAGGCTGGATATCTGTTAGACCTGTAAGGAAGGCAATTAATACTGATGAGTACCTTAAGTATGAGCGCATGTTCAGTACCAGAGGTTGCAGCATAGAGTCCACAAACGTGGCCAGGGGTTGGAGTAACGACCCCCGTGCTGAGACGATTGGACGCCCTGGTGGGTGTTCCAGTCGTTTGTGGATTTTGGGTAGAGTGTATAGTATTGGTCTAACCAGATAATCAGTGGTCAGCCATTCCTTAGTTGTGGAATCTATCCAATCCATTTGGGCTGCATGCTCAATCACAGAGTCTATTTGTGATTTATATGAAACCGTTGGGTCACATGGAAGTGCTTTATAGGTAGTGGTGTCAGCCAGTTGGCTGTCTATCTCCATTTTATAGTCTTGATAGTTTTGTAATACCACTGCTCCACCCTTGTCTGCTGGGCGAATGACAATGGAAGTGTCATTCCTTAGAGAGTGTACCGCTTCCCAATCTTCAGATGTCATATTGTTTCTGGAGGGATTCTTGTCTTTGTTCCCTAGCCTTTGTTGAACTATTTGGGTGTAAGTTTTAATGCTGGGGTTAGTGGTTAGTGGGTCAAATCCACTGGGTTTCTTGAAAGGGTGTCTAGTATCCCCATCCGTTTTACCTTGAAAGAAGTCACCCAGTTTGAGTTGTCACTGAAAGCGCATGGTATAAATATAAGTGGCAAAGTCATTTGATGTGGTAGTGGGGACAAATGAAAGTCCTTTGGTCAGCACTCGTCGTTCTTGGTCGTTCAGGATGTGGTTACTCAGATTGACCGTTACATCCTCCTCTGCCTGCGAGGGAGCAGGGGTCTTCTTCCATACCCCGCTCCTCCGTGTGTGTGGTCTTTGCCTCTGCCCCTGGAGCGGGTGGTAATCCCTAAAAAAGGTTGTGTTTGATGTTGGATTTCTTGTTCTTGTCTTTGGTCACCTCGGCACTCTGTGTCAGAGCCAGAGCTGGAGTCCACCATGTTCAGTTGGCGATGGGTATAGGTCCTATGTTGTCTCAGTGGTTGGTACTGTACTCTCTCCACTGGTCCCAGGGTCCATCTGTACACCTTTTTGTCCTTGTAATCTTCCATGACATAAGAAAGTTTTTTATTTTTAAATGCCACCAATGCATTATTGTATTCACGTAAATGGGTATTGATCTTTTCCATCCAATTTTCTGATTTATCCTGCGAAGGATATGCCCCTTGATCTCTTCCATGTTGCCGATATCTTCCTTGGTTTTCTGTAGTTGGCTTTTGACCTCCTCCACAACCAGCAGGATAAGGTCCAGTGAGCATTTATTCAATACTGCAACCCATTTCCTGCAGAAGTCTGGGTTCAGTCTGCCGACGGTGGGTACATTGTTGATTCTAAAGCCCCTTGGAATCAGTCTTTTTCTGTGATATTCAGAGAGGTATGTCCCGTGAAGCTTTAGATCTACCTCTCTCTTTTTTAGTTTAAGGATTTGGTTATACACAGACAGTGCATTCTCCGCTGGATCTTCTGGTAGTATGGTGTCAAACAGTATCCTAGCTGCATCAATGTCACTCATAGATAGTGTTTCAGCACCTTCAACGTCAGCAGGGATAGTCACTGCAGCTTGTGATGATTCCATGTCCTCCATAATGATAGGAAAATGGAGATATTCTCACCCCACGTGAAGTCCAGCACCGTGGTGAATCTTTAATGTAAAAACACAAGTCCGGTAAACAAACAGAGTGAAGGATCTGGTGTGCTCTGCATAGGTGGGTGCATCGAGAGGGATAGGTATACAGCAAGAAACAGGTGCACTCTCACAAACAATACGTCAGGTGCCAGGGTGCTAGAGTAGGTTAAGATATAGCGAATAGAAAACAGCACTCTCTGGTCTTGACAGCAAATAAATTACTTTTATTCAGTAACGTTTCGGGGAATGCTCCCCTTCATCAGACCAACAATGTACAAGTGAAGCAAACCTTTATACACATACAAGACCCTACCCCAGTGAAAAAAACGCGAAAATTAGTTGCCATGGCATCTAATTAACATAACAACACACAGCAAATCGCCATAGTCAATTACAAATAGCACAAATGGTACCAATAAGCAATTAGTAAAAACTGGTATCTGCAATACAGAAGTGTAAATGCATAAAGACCATTACACCAATTAAATCTAAATCCTATGTACATCATATATACAAATCATAAAAAACATAAACAGAGCACATGTATTAGGGGCTGAATGTAGGAGTGTAAAATACACGGCCGCTCTGCAGCCGAACTACCAAATGCTGCAGTGCTTAAAAGTAATACATCGGTGGTTAATGACATGTGTGTGTAGCACTTTTAATGTCATAATTGCATACTTTGTAGCATTGTCGTGTATACGTCCACACCTGTACAGGAATATGCAGAAGGCACAGTCACCATACCATTGTAAATCAATCTATAGTATTGGCATAAGATATATGAGACCTGTAAGTGCCGTACTAAACATATAATTAAACTAATAATTAAACTAATGAACAACTTGCGCACTGATAGAGACAAAGGTAAATGCATATTGTGAATTGAATAGGCAGAACTGACCTTATCTATAGCCCAAATCTAGGTGGACACGGAGTGTCACATCGTACCCAACTGAAAAAGCCGCTGCCAATAGTGTGTATAGTAAGAGAGGGGGTCGTAGTTCCCAAAACAACCCGGTGTCATAGCCGCCTAGATGGATCTGCGCATGCGTATCAGACAGGGGCAGTCCATTCTCTACTCTAGCTACAGGGTGACCGTGATTGGTGTAAACGGGCAAGCCCCTATGTGTGTAGGGAAATCTTGTATGTCTCGCCCTCTCCTAAAGAATTAAGTGTGTTAACAGCTCAATGTGGGGCACGTACCCACAACATATATAACAATTCATAGAACAATTCCTGATGCTACTGGTCCCAAGTCTAACTGCGTCCCAAGTGCTTAAGTTAAAATTCAGCCAGTGTCAGAAATAATGAGAAGCGGCATGTGCCATACTATGTGTAATGGGAGCAAAGAGGCACAGATCACTAATCTTATACGAACTATCAGAGTGCGTAAAAACTCAATACTATGGGGCAAGCATGTAATACAGAATGTGAACAAGGATATGTCATAACTGTATACCCTAGTGTGTGTACTGTCAGACAACAATCAAAGTATACACCGTTCGTATATGGCCTATATGTGAACCAGACAGGACATAAGAGTAATTAAAACAGGATGGTAAAGATCACAATATTAGAGGACAAAGAGGAGGTATCTAGGTAAAATTTAGGTAAAATTTAAATACACGTAAATACATAGGTAAAGCACTGTTGAGATCTGCAGCAAACTGGTTATAAACACTAGGGCCATAGGCCACCAGGGGCATAGCAAAGTCATACAAGAATTAACACTAAGATACCAAGTACACACATTGGTACTGGTAAACACATAGATAAAGTCATGAGAGAGAGATTTGAGATAGTTTTTGGAAAGCACAATACTGTAACAACTGGGTATTAAGGGGGTAAGTAACTCATTGTTGAGCCACCATTAGCAGCCTCTAGGATCCAAACGGGTCTGTGGAGATCCATGGGTGAGGCGCTGTAGTGGTGCATGGCCGTCAGGTGAATGTCAGAGTTAGTGGAGCGTACCTTAGTCTATTCACAGGAAGCAATGCCAATGAATCCCCATGTTGAGTCCTCTGGGGTGTACTGTGTCTAGCTTATAGATCCACTCGGCCTCTTTTCGGAGAAGCAGAGTCTCACGATCACCACCCCGTGGTAAGGGGGGAATGTGGTTGATCAGCTTAAATCTTAGGTCCGCTACGGAATGGCCATTTTCCATGAAGTGCCTTGCTACAGGTTGATCACTTTTCCCTTTATCAGTGGCAGTCCTGATGGCACTTCTATGGTTTGCAATCCTCTTCTTGATGTCGTCTGAGGTTTTTCCTATATAAAATAGGCCACAGCTACAGTTCAACATATAAATCACAAATTTGGTGGTACAGGTCAGGTAATGTTTGATCTTGTAATTTACATTAGAGTGAGGGTGCCGAAACTGCCTGCATTGTAACATGGAATTACAGGTAACGCAGCTGGGGCATTTGTATGAACCCTTCTTCGAGGGCTGCTTATCTTTGCTGTAACTCAGCACTGGGTCTGTCCTTACAAGAATGTCCTTAAGGTTTCGTCCCCTTTTGAAACCGATCCTAGGTGTTCCAAACCCCTGATAAGGCAAAGACGGATCGGATTCAATAATGTCCCATTTCTCCTTGAGTGTATTCCCTAGTGTTCTGGGGTTGGGGGTGTACTCAGTGATAAAGTTCATTCTTTTTGGGTAGTCTCTATTTGGGAATTTTCCAAAGCGTTGTTTCCTGGCATTCTTAATGATTAGGCCATTGTACCCCCGTTGGTAGAATCTCTCTTCCATTTCCTTCAGCTGTATATCCTTTTTCGTTTCGGAAGTGTTATTCCGGATCACCCTTAACAATTGTGCCTTAAGGATAGCCCTGATGAGTGATCTGGGGTGGTAGCTAGATGCGTGCAGCAATGTATTCCGATCTGTATCCTTCTTGAATAGTGTTGTGCCCAGTACGGGACCATTCTTAAAGATCCGTAATTTCAAGAAGTCTACGTCCGTGTAGCTGGAGACTTCCTTCAGTTGTACCTGACCACCTGTGGTGTTAAGGGTATCGACCCAATCTTTAAATGTTTCAATTGTACCTCGCCAGATTATTATAATGTCATTGATGTAGTGCTTGTAGAAAAGTATCTGTTTGTTCTCATACACCTTGAAGATGCTTTAGTCCACATGCTCCATGAAGAGGTTGGCGATTGGCAAATGCAGGGGCCATATTCGAACCCATAGCCGTTCCCATGAGCTGGAGGTAAAATCTTTTTTCGAATTTAAAGTAGTTTAATTTCAAACACAGGGACAGCAGTTCAATAATGAAGCCTGTAGGTGGACCAACAAAGGGGCACCTCTCAAGGCACTTGGTAATGATGTCCATGCCCATCTTGTGTGGGATGATGGTATAGAGACTTGCAACGTCTAAACTGGCAAGGACATCACCAGGCTGGATATCTGTTAGACCTGTAAGGAAGGCAATTAATGCTGATGAGTCCCTTAAGTATGAGCGCATGTTCAGTACCAGAGGTTGCAGCATAGAGTCCACAAACGTGGCCAGGGGTTGGAGTAACGACCACCGTGCTGAGACGATTGGACGTCCTGGTGGGTGTTCCAGTCGTTTGTGGATTTTGGGTAGAGTGTATAGTATTGGTCTAACCGGGTAATCAGTGGTCAGCCATTCCTTAGTTGTGGAACCTATCCAATCCATCTGGGCTGCATGCTCAATCACAGAGTCTATTTGTAATTTATATGAAACCGTTGGGTCACATGGAAGTGCTTTATAGGTACTGGTGTCAGCCAGTTGGCTGTCTATCTCCATTTTATAGTCTTGATAGTTTTGTAATACCACTGCTCCGCCCTTGTCTGCTGGGCGAATGACAATGGAAGTGTCATTCCTTAGAGAGTGTACCGCTTCCCAATCTTCAGATGTCATATTGTTTCTGGAGAGATTCTTGTCCTTGTTCCCTAGCCTTTGTTGAACTATTCGGGTGTAAGTTTTAATGCTGGGGTTAGTGGTTGGTGGGTCAAATCCACTGGGTTTCTTGAAAGGGTGTCTAGTATCCCCATCCGTTTTACCTTGAAAGAAGTCACCCAGTTTGAGTTGTCGCTGAAAGCGCATGGTATCAATATAAGTGGCAAAGTCATTTGATGTGGTAGTGGGGACAAATGAAAGTCCTTTGGTCAGCACTCGTCGTTCTTGGTCGTTCAGGATGTGGTTACTCAGATTGACCGTTACATCCTCCTCTGCCTGCGAGGGAGCGGGGGTCTTCTTCCATACCCCGCTCCTCCCTGTGTGCGGTCTTCGCTTCTGCCCCTGGAGCAGGTGGTAATCCCTAAAAAAGGTTGTGTTTGATGTTGGATTTCTTGTTCTTGTCTTTGATCACCTGGGCACTCTGTGTCAGAGCCAGAGTTGGAGTCCACCGTGTTCAGTTGGCAATGGATATAGGTCATTTCCTGCAGAAGTCTGGGTTCAGTCTGCCGATGGTGGGTACATTGTTGATTCTAAAGCCCCTTGGAATCAGTCTTTTTTTGTGATATTCAGAGAGGTATGTCCCGTGAAGCTTTAGATCTACCTCTCTCTTTTATTGTTTTATCTATACTTAGATCGTCTTCCCTGTGCACTTTGTTACGCTCTGTTTGCTCTGTTTTTACACACTTTTTTCTGCTTTCCACATCACGGAGATCACACCATGTGTTTTTTATGGTTTTTTTTTTTCGTTCTATACATTGATTTACTTACATGTTCTGTGGCGCTACCTGAATTGTTTATTATTTATATTCTCAATGAAAGCTAAAATGAACAAAACTAATTTTATTGTCCTATTTTTTAGTTTTATATATTTTTATGCCATGATATAAATCTGTTTTTGTGTGTGTTTTTTTTAATAAATTGACATTCCCCACCTAAATGCAAAATTACAATACTGCTGGCTATAGAAAAGCTGTGTAATCCTAGTGGGGGTTAAGAGAGATAACTAATAAAATGCTAATTTTCAATTGTTTTTTTTTGTCTATATTATGCGCTTTGATATACAGAGAGTTAGATATAAGATAAGGAAGCATTTGTGTATACAGAAAGTGATAAAATAAGAAGGTCTGATTTTTATGCAAACTCTAACCTTTAAGGGCTATATTATGATTGGAACACAATTTTGCACTTGCGTTCGTGCGGTACATCGACTAGTCGCTCGTATTACGAGTTGAAAGTTTGCATTCGAGCACACGCATACTTGCAATAAAAGATAGACTACGAAAGTTCATAAATGCATTATCGCATACCCTTATTTAATACATTTAAAAAAAAAACACAAATACAGAAGCTTATGTGGTATAATTTACATTCTAATGTTCTGAACATTGCAAAATATGTTCTATATTTTGTTAAATATATATTTCTATTAATATTGAATGGAATTTTGATTTTATATATATATATATATATATATATATCTTTACATATAGATGATTATATATAGGTGTAGATATATTCAGATGCATATAGGAATATCCATTTAAAATACTTAGAACATATTCCCCTATGTGAAGAACAATGGAATGTGAAATATTTACAGTAAATACACCATTATAAGACTTTATTAAGTATGAATATTGCATAAATAAGCTTTTTCATTTTTTCAGCTACTTGACCACAAAGGTCTCCAATGCATATATATATATATATATATATATATATATATATATATATATAAAAAGAGAGAGAGATGCACTCAGCTGAGACAGAACAAAAGCTAGAAAAACTTCCGTGCCTGTTCATTTTTGGGTGCCACTCAGGGTGCATACTCTTTTAGCACACTATGCCCCTTCACAGAGAAAAAATATCCTGTAGCATATCAGTCTGACCCTGCCCAATGACAGTCCAGCGCCGAAATACCAGGCAATTCCTCTCTGAACAAGAGAAAACAACAACCCCAGACTATCGTTTCGGCCTTTTGTGGGCCTCGTCAGTGAGGTGCAGTCGCATCCCTCTAAGGGCATGTGTGCAAGGAGTCCACGTCTGGTTTCCCCTTATACTCTTAGGGAGACCCAAGAGCAATTTGCATAAATATATATATATATCTACTATCTGCTGATCTACTGGGATTTTCACACACAACCATCTCTAGGGTTTACAGAGAATGGTCAGAAAAAAAGAAAATATCCAGTGAGCGGCAGTTGTGTGGACGACAATGCATTGTCAATGTCAGAGGTTAAAGGAGAATGGGCAGACTGGTTCGAGATTATAGATGGGCAACAGTAACTCAAATAACCCCTTGTTACATCCAAGGTATGCAGAATACCATCTCTGAATGCACAACACATCAAATCTTTTAAGCAGATGGGCTACAGCAGCAGAAGACCACACCGGGTGCCACTCCTGTCAGCTAAGAACAAGATACTGAGGCTACAATTCTTACAGGCTCACGTAAATTGGATAATAGAAGATTGGAAAAATGTTGCCTGGTCTGACGAGTCTCGATTTCAGCTGCAACATTCAGATGGTAGGGTCAAAATTTGGGGTAAACAACATAAAAGCATGGATCCATCCTGCCTTGTATCAACAGTTCATGCTGGGGTCGGTGGTGTAATGGTTTGGGGGATATTTTCTTGGAACACTTTGGGTCCCTTAGTACCATTTGAGCATCGTTGAAATGCCACAGCCTACCTGAGTATTGTTGCTGCCATGTCCATCCCTTGATGACTACACTGTACCCATCTTCTGATGGCTACTTCCAGCAGGATAATGCACCATGTCACAAAGCTCAAATCATCTCAAACTGGTTTCTTGAACATGACAGGGAGTTCACTGTACTTCAATGGCCTCCACAGTCATCAGATTTCAATCCAATAGAGCACCTTTGGGATGTGGTGGAACGGGAAATTTGCATCATGGATGTGCAGCTGACAAATCTGCAGCAACTGCGTGATGCTATCATGTCAATATTGACCAAAATCTCTGAGGAAAGTTTTTGACACCTTGTTTAATCTATGTCATGAAGAATTATGGCAGTTCTTAAGGCAAAAGTGGGTCTAACCCAGTACTAGCAAGGTGTACGTAATAAAGTGGCTGGTGAGTATATGTATTTATATGTGTATATATGTCTGTAAATACATATATGCACATATAAATATATAAATACATCTGCGCACTTTGTGTGCCTTTTTTGTGTAACACCTGAGACCTCATATCTTTAAGCCTTTATAACTTTTTAAATGCAATTTTCTTTCCTAAGATATGGTGAGGCCAGCAGGAGGAGGCAAAGAGCACCACAGCAAAACTGTAAAGTATCACTTCCCTTCCCACAATCCCTAGTCATTCTCTTTGCCTTCGGTGCAAGGAGGAGGTGAAGTTTTGGTGTCTGAAGAATATTTGATTTATTTCGCTTCAATCAAGTTTTTATTATTTTGAAAGCCAGAGAAGGTTTGCTCTGATCTTTCTTTTCAAGATTGGGTTTAGCTGTACTCCACGTTAGTCTCTTCAGTAGGGCAGTGGTGGCTTTTAAGCCATTAGGAACTTGTGGGGTGGGCCTCACTGCGTTTACCCAACATGTTGCTGCCCTTGTATAGAAAGCCTGAGTAGTTTTACTCTGTCCTTTCTTTTTTCTACAGGTCTCTGTGAGGAGTGACTTCCTCTCATGCCGGGTGAGCTGTCTTCCTGCCGGACAGCTATATGTGCAGGTAAGTGCCTTTTTGTCTTCTGGGGTTAGGAGCCGGGCACTGAAGGGGTTAAATATCTATGCACCAAATGTGGGACAAGAATCCTTCAGAGATATGGTATGTGGTTTTGGAGACTTAGGGGTTAACCTCCTTCATGGCAAGGAAGGAGTTAACTCCATATTGCGGGTTCAAAATAAAGGAGCCTGATTATTGGAAGTTCATTATGGGTTAATCTACCCTATTTCCTTAATCTGCCTTTGGTTAGCTCACTTGAGTGTATTTGATCTTTTTAGGGTGTAATTTTAGTTTTAATCTCTTTATTCAGAACCTCTAGGTCGGTATAATTTTTTAATGGCGGAGTTTGTTGGAAGAGCGCTCTTTTACTTTAAGGCGCTTCTCTTATGGGGCAGGAGTTCACTCTCTACGCTTGCAAAAAGCGGAGCAGTGTTTTTTCTATCTAGCCCTGCAAATCCGTGCAGCAGGATTATGGATGTTAAAACTACTTTGTTCGGCAGAATGAAGAGCGATGTTAATAGTTATTTGCGCTTCATTCATCTTGCCGATGGTATGTCCCGCCTCCTTCTTGTTTGAACAGCGGAGCGGCATGTTTCATCCATATAGACCCCGCCTCGTTCTCCGGCCAAGAATGGAGCAGCATCCTTGTTCTGCCGGTCTCTAAGTGTTCAGAGAAGTGGAGACTCAAATGGGAATTTTTTTTTCTCAATGTATGGTACAGTTTATAACGTCTTCCGAGTGGAAACATTTTTTTTTATGTCTATGTTCCTTTTTAATCCCTCAAAGTTGAGGCTGTATTAACTGGGAATTTACATCTGTATGGGGCATATGTTCATGTATTGGACTAGGGGAAACACAAGACTTGTGGAACCAAATCGTTTTTCTATAAACATTTATGTCCCTTTTTATTCAGTATATATCTTTCAAAAATAAAGTTATTTCTTCCTGGGATGCTAACCCAGGCTACAAAGGACCAAATTATTTTGTATAAGCTTTTATGTCCTTCTGATTTAGAATAAATATTTCAAAGATAAAGATATTCCTTGTGTTTGAGCCTCATGTTTTTCACAATATTTAGTCAGTTTAACTACTGTCTGTACATTTCTGTAATACAGATGTTGCATTCTGAGCCTCATGTCTCCCAAGATGATGCTGTTTAGGCAATGCCACAGCTACCTCCTGAAACGTCCCAAGCCTCTGTGGTGTCACAGTGCTCTGTGGTTCCTCTCAATCTCCTCGAGGAGTGTATTTGCCCACCGATTTTGCAGTTCAGGTATCCTCTGCGCTATCTGCGGCTTTATCTGTTTTTTCCTTACATACAGGGAAAATGCAAGAGGACATTTTAAATTTCAAATAGTAAGGTTTCTGATCCGCTTTCTGCTACACGAGTTGCTCTCTTGCCTAAGTCTGGTGAGGAGGATTTGCCGGTAGTTTCTGAGGGTGAAATCTCAGATTTGGACAGTATAATTCCTTCATCTGATGCTGAAGTCACCTCCTTCATATGTATGCTTGAAAACCTTGTGTATTGTTAAAGGAGGTTTTGGCTTCTTGGACGACATTGATAACCCTGCCGTTGTCAACCCTTGGAAGTTTAGTAAACTTATCATTACCATGATGTTCCTTCCTTTGAGGAAGTGTTTCTACACATGCTATGGAAATTTTCACAGAAATAGGAGAAGCTAGGGATATATTTCTCCCTATCTCCCGTCCTTTATAGGATTTGTCTGTCTCTGACTCCATTAAAATGCACAATGCCGGGGGCGTGTCCAAGCTGCAGACAGGTAGAGACGTACTTCATGGTAGCTCTTAACCTAATTTAACAATCTTTTACTTATCTCTGCCATTATGCCACATCTAACTGCAGGATCTATAATATCCCGGGGACAGAAGTCACGGAGCTAACTCAATCTAATAATATCATGCTCTTATGGACAGAAAACTTGCTCTGGCCTGTTTTTAAAAAAAAAGAAAAATTGAGGCCTAACATTATCGGCCCATCAAAGCCTTCCTGACAGCCCACTGTTCGTTTCTAGTGGTCCCACTCTGTTATACCGCCTACTACTAACCGCATACTTTACTTAAGTATGGCAGATGATCTTTATGTACAGATCCAATTTCTATTTAAGGACCTGGAGCGGCAGATTCTTTGGAGCGCTAATGATCCCTGTTACGCAGATGGAGCTCCAGGGGACAAGGATGACTTAGGTCTGCTGAGCCGTTTCAGAGTGAGAGTCACTGAGACGCAACATGAAGAACCCGGATTAGTTTTGCCACCCTCCTCATCCAGACTCCCAGCTGACAAGATACCCAGAAAGATACCGGAGGAACAGGATCTCATTTTGCCCTTGGGAAATCATAGGGGAATGCAGAGAAGATCCGGATCGCACAACTCCTGCCAAATTACCAGTCTCCCCAACTCCGATAAAACTGCAGAGACGCAGGCAGCTACTACATCTGCCACGGACTTACCGGTTCTCTATTTGGGGAAAGGCCTTAGCAGAGACGAGCGACAGCCTGAGAAGCAGATCAGACTCGGGACTTTCTTACATCACACTCGCCGCACGGAAGTGCAGATCGCCTCACACTACAAGACTCTTACCCCCTTTAGCCATATGCCTTGCCATACCTTTGCCGGAGAGGCTTTGCTTGACTTTTCTTGGCCCACTCGTGACAGGCAGCTGGCCCACCCGCACCATACATTTATATCTCCACAACTGCAGAAGAGAGGTGTCGGGTGAACGGTTGATATTATAGGCAATGCTTCACAGTTCGCCTGGTTAACTACTAATTCAGGAGAGCTTCCAGTTATGAATATAAAAGTTAATTACTATCTGTTATATATCTAAGGTTGTGATATATGTCTCTTACTTCATATACTCATGCTCATATGTTTCTTATGGCAGAGGGTCATACAGTTGTATATTTTATGATTGTTATCTGAACAGTTTATCCGTAGCCATTATGTTAGGTATGCAAATGAAACTTTTTATTACTATGCTGTAGCTAGACTACGCAGCATCTCATGAGGCACTCAGTTTGTTCTTATTTTATTCTCAAGTTTTTTGTATTTATCTCTATATCACCAGTAACATCTGAGTGGTCACACTGTGTTAATGTAGAGTGGGGGTTCATGACTCCTCAATTTATGTTCCTTCTCCTTTATTTTACAAGAGTGTAGGTCTTAATAGCGCTATGCCAGACTTAGATACTGTAAAAAATTAAGGACAGCTTTCATCTGTGCAGCAGGAGCCTGTATATTGTTATATTCCCAGAAGGCACTAGATAATACTCATATATTTGCTATGGTATGAGGGGATATTTATATTACATGTATGCTAGCTGCTTAGGTTCTATCTTTTTACATAGTCTCTCCCATATATCTATCCACATATGTTATAATTTGTTTGTGTTACTGCAAAGGACAGATAACAACAAGTACCTTTCACTTGCTATATATAAGTTTATAATGTGTCCTAGGGACCTCAGATTATTAAGCTTGCTCAGTTCCATATAAGAGGTCGCTGAGTGGGGGGTTTACTATCTTTCTCAAAAATGCACAAAGAGAAAGATATTTGTTTTCAGTTACTTATACCCCCAGGTTCATAGATGTAGTCATTCTGCTCTAGTAAGATATTTATAATATGTATTCACACCTTCGAGTGTTATATAGTAAATCTTGAAATCTCTAGGCAATTTAGGCCTGATGACTTGTCATTCTTCTACAATAGTAGTTCCTCCAGACATAGTAACATCTCTCTGACTCACACTATTAATAGTCTGGTAGATACGGTAGCCCCAGCTCATATATCTTATATATTGCTATAAATTCTTTCAACGGTTATCCACACACACCTATTAAGTTTTGCATAATTATCCCAGTTCTATATAACAACATTGACCTACAGCACGCTCTACCTAATCTCATGACATCCCCAATGAGAGCTTTAAAGTAATAGTCTACAATGTTCATTTGGGTTTCATTTGGAGGCCTGGTTTATTACTGTTGTTGCATGTTTCACCCCTGTTTAGTATTTGCTAATATAATGGATATCATTATTGGTTTGAGCTAATTCTAAGTAACATATAAGCGTTATAGACGTCTACAGTACTTTAATGTTTATAGAAAGTTATAGTTCCCTTCGTGCACTATCTAGGTAGGGGACTCTACCTGGTATATATCACTTTGATTGGGTATGGCTCCCCTATAGTTGAGTAGCCTATTGCATATTCATGATCCCAAATGTTTTTGTTCTTGCGCCCATTGATATGCTCTGATATTCCCGTGTATGGGGGCTATGCTAAATCTAAGTCTTGTCACTTCCAAACTTTTACCTAGTTTTATTTCTGGAATAATCCCCTTAGAGTCCCCTCAATACTATATTTCAGCTAATACACTGTGCACTAATAAGTGGGTTAAGAAGTCACCTAGCTGCCATATATTATCTTGTCACATAACTTTAGTATACTATATATCCCTAGCCCGACACGCCCCCTCCCTCCCTTTTCTTTATATAGCGGCTCTTTGCCCGCTGACTATTCCCCCTCCCCCTATATACATTTTGTATTTTTATCTCCACATAAGGCCCAGGTGTGGCCTTTCTAGTGACTACCATTTAGGTTCTCTTCCAAGATCATACGACCCCCATGAGGTCATCTCAGTAGTCACCTCAATATGCTATTATCATTAAAAAATAGAGGATTCAGAAGCTCATATCACTTATTTTTGTCATTACTAATTTTGATATAACCTGTTTATGCACGTTTAATGTTACTGTGTCTAAAATTGTAGCATTTGCAACTATTACTATCTGTTGTATTCTTTGTACATCCTCAATAAAAAAAATTAAAAAATTAAAAAAAAAAATGCACAATGCCTTAAGTAGAAGGGAGCATTTCTACCATGGCTCAGAGAACTTCAATCCCTATGGAGGATAGCTGCTCCTTTGCGGATCCATGGATAAGCAGTTGGAGGTTAATTGATCATCTAGCGATGCCTTGTCTACTTAGACTTATTGTGCTAGCCCGTGGGGCAAAGTGGCTGAAATCTTGGTCAGCTTAGTAGCCTACCTGTGTTTTAGTAGCACAGCCTAGGCCTTTTAATACTGCAGATGCAGGGTCAATATCCAATTTGACCAAGACATGTCCCCGGTCTCACAGAATTAACCTCTGAAATTACGGGTGGAAAATGGGTCTTTTCTACCACTCGTCAAGTGGAATAGATGGCTTAGTGGTAAACTTTGCTGCCTTCAAAGTTGAAGATCAAGAGTTAGTATCCAGCTGTCACTAGGTGTTCCTCACAGCGAGTGCCCTTTCACTGATGGGTTACAAATAGCGTTGTCTAATTCATGATTTGCAGGCAACCAAAATTGCATTTTGACGTCTCTATAGAGCATGAGACAAGCACAAATGTAAATAGGCTTCTTGAACTGGGTTCCTCTCTAGGAGTGATAGTTCCAGTTCCAGTCAGGGAACGGGATCTAGGTATTTACTCAAGTTGTACATTCCTTCAAAGTAGTATCAATTCTCCTTTGGTTCAAGAGGGTCTGCTCATGACGAACATAGACCTGAAGGATGTGTATCTTCTTGTTTCCATTATCCGGGATCTTCTCAAGTTCCTGAGATTTGTCATCCTAGAAAGACAATCAGCCAGATTACGAGTTTTGCGTTATGGCTGGCTCGCTAATTACTTGTACTTTATTTTCACCGCTCACCTTTCATAGCGCTGCTATTACAGGTTTGCAAAAAAACGGCTTGTGCGGGTGATATGGTTGCGTTGAGCTCCATACCTCACCCAAATACAAGCAGTGTTTTGACATGCTCGTGCACGATTTCCCCATAGGCATCAATAGAGAGAGCCGGCTAAAAAAAAGCCTAACACCTGCGATCGCGGAATGAAAAGCTTCGTAACGCAGCCCCATTGATGTCTATGGGGGAAAAAAATGTGTGTTTAAACCTAACACCGTAACATAAACCCTGAGTCTAAACACCCCTAATCTGCTGCACCTAACATCACCGCCACCTACATTACACTTATCAACCTCTAATCTGTTGCCCCCAATGTCGCCCCCACCTACATAAATTTATTAACCCTAATCTTCTGTCCCCAACATCACCGCCACCTACCTACACTTATTAACCCCTAATCTGCCGCCCCCAATGTCGCTGCCACCACTATACTAAAGTTATTAACTAAACCTCTGGCCTCCCACATCACTAATACTAAATAAATATATTAACCCCTAACGTAACCCCAAGTCTAACCCTAACCCTAACGTAACCCTAACCCTAACATCCCCTAACTTTAACATAATTAAAATAATTCTAAATAAAACTTACTATTAATAACTAAATAATTCCTATTTAAAAATAAATACTTACTTACCTGTAAAGTAAACCCTAAGCTAGCTAGAATATAATAGTTACATTGTAGTTAACTTAGGTGTTATTTTTATTTCACAGGTAAGTTGTATTTATTTTAACTGTATTTTTATTAACTATTTACTAACTACCTAGTTAAAATAAATACAAAGTTACCTGTTAAATAAAACCTAACCTGAGTTACACTAACACCTAACATTACAATAAAATTAAATAAATTAAATTAATAAAATACAATTATCTAAATTACAAAAAAAATAAACACTAAATTACACAAAATAAAAAAATGAATTACTCCTAATCTAATAGCCCTATCAAAATAAAAAAAGCCCCCCAAAATAAAAAAACCCTAGCCTACACTAAACTGCCAATGGCCCTTTAGAGGGCCTTTTGCAGGGCATTGCCCCCAAAGAAATCAGCTCTTTTACCTGAAAAAAAAAAATACAAACATCTAAATAAACCTAAGCTAACCATTGCCCTGAAAAGGGCATTATGATTGGCATTGCCCTTAAAAGGGCATTTAGCTCTTTTACATTGCCCAAACCCTAATCTAAAAATAAAACCCACCCAAAAAACCCTTAAAAAAAACCTAACACTAACCCTTGACGATCCACTTACAGTTTTGGAAGACCGTACATCCATCCTCATCCAAGCGGGCAGAAGTCCTCATCGAATCGGCCAGAAGTCTTCATCCATCCGGCATCTTTTATCTTCATCCATCCGGCGCAGAACGGGTCCATCTTCAAGACATCCGGCATGGAGCATCCTCTTTTTCCGATGGTCAATGAAGAATGAAGTTTCCCTTTAAGGTACGTCATCCAAGATGGCGTCCCTTAAAATTATGATTGGCTGATAGAATTCTATCAGCCAATAGGAATTAAAGGTGAAAAAATCCTATTGGCTGATCCAATCAGCCAATAGGATTGAGCTTTAATCCTTTTGGCTGATCCAATCAGCCAATAGGATTGAGCTCACATTCTATTGGCTGTTTCAATCAGCCAATAGAATGCAAGCTCAATCCTATTGGCTGATTGGATCAGCCAATATAATGAAAGCTCAATCCTATTGGCTGATTGCAACTTACTTACCTGTAAAATAAAACCTAAGCTAGCTATTTTCTCTGCTCACAGGGTTTCTGAACTCTCCACTTTGCAGTGTGATTCTCCTTATCTCATATTTCATGCAGATAAGGCAGTTCTCCGTACCAAGTTTGGTTTTCTTCCAAAGGTTGTTTCGGACAATAATATTAATCAGGAAATTGTTCCTTCTCTCTGTCCTAATACTTCTTCTCATAAAGAGCGTCTGTTGCACAACTTAGATATTGTGCGGGCTCTTAAATTCTATCTGCAGGCTACGAATGACTTTCGTCAGTCTTCTGAATTGTTAGTTTGTTTTTCTGGTAAACATAAGGGTCAGAAAGCTACTGCTACTTCTCTTTCTCTCTGTTTGAGAAGTATTATTTGTTTGGCATACAAGACTGCTGGACAGCAGCCTCCTGAGAGAATTACAGCTCATTCCACCAGGGTGGTGTCTTCCTCTTGGGCCTTCAAGAATGAGGCCTCTGTCGAACAGATCTGTAAGGCTGCAAATTGGTCTTCGTTGCACACTTTTTATAAATTCTATACATTTGAAACTTTTGTCTCGGCTGAGGCTTCTTTTAGGAGAAAGGTTCTTGTTCCTCCCTTATCATCTGTGTCCTCTAGCTTGGGTATTGATTCCCAACAGTAATTGCTGATCTGTGGACTCACCATATCTTAAGAAACAGACAGTTTTGTTTATATAAACCTCAGGCACCTCTGCACCTTGTGTTACTTCTTTTCTCTCCTTTTCCTTCGGTCAAATGACTGGGGGTTGTGGGAAGGGAAGTGATACTTAACAGCTTTGCTGTGGTGCTCTTTGCCTCCTCCTGCTGGCCAGGAGTGATATTCCCCAACAGTAATTGCTGATCCGTGGGCTCACTGTGTCAAAAAATAAGTACATTTATCAGGTAAGCATAAATTTCGTTTTTTAATTAATTACATTTTTTAGTGTTCTTAAAATGAAACTATAACTCACCACTTCCAAGCAATCTGCTATCTTCATCAATTTGTCTTCTGGAAGGTTCTTCAAGAGAGATACACTATGTAAATCAGAAATAAAAAATATATTTTTTTAGTTGTTGGTTTTTTTATTTCCTTATATCCCATCTAATATTTCATCTTTTGCTTCATTGTAAAACATTCAAGAAGTTTAGTAATTAATTTATATATAACTAGTAAGCTTTGGTTAATTAAAGGGATATGAAACCCAATTTATTTCTTTCATGATTCAGATAGAGCTAATTTTTCTTCTTCTCTTGGTATCTTTGGTTGAAAAGCAGGGAAAAATGCTTAGGAGCCAGGCCATTGCTGGAGCACAATATGGCAGCAGCTTTTCAAGAACATTATCCATTTTGCAAGAAAACTAGAGGGCAGCACTATTTCCTGCAATGTAGTGCTCCAAATGCCTACCTAGGTATTTCTTCAACACAGAATATCATGGGAATGCAGCAAATTTGATAATAGACATAAATTGGAATCTTTTTATAAATGGTATGCTCTATCCCTTTAAGTGCACAGCATAATTATATGTGACTAGATTTCCCCTTATAATGCAAAAAGCTTATTAAAAAAATATTTACAGCAGAACTACAATGAAAAGAAAGTTCTTAAGACAAAATCCACGATCAAATAATATACAATCAGGACAATTTAAAGTGATGGTAAACGCTCCCATTTATAAAAACAGATCCGGACTGTTAGTGATATTTTAGATGGAATTAAATTCATCAGATGTAATGAATATGCGCTATAACTTACTTTTTAATATAGAGTTGAAATTCTAATTCCCCGGGCTCTGCCGCCCACTTCAAAAGTACATTTTTCTGAGAGCTAGCAGTATGAATTGTTGTCCAATCAGCGTTCTAGCTACAGCAAAAGGCACCCAATAGGGAACAGTTTAAACCGTTACATCACAGAAAATGTACTTTTGAAGTGGGTGGCAGAGAGCAAGGTATTTGAATTTCATATCTATATGAAAAAAGTAAGTTATAGTGCATCAACATTACAACATTACAACTGATGAATTAAACTCCAACTAAAATATCACTAACATTCCGGATCTTATTTTATAAAGATGAGAGTTTACCAGCACTTTAACTTCTGTAGGTTTGGAATGTGAATAAGCAACACAGGGACCGAATTATCAAGCTCCGAATGGAGCTTGTTGACCCTGTTCCCGCGCAAGCCTTCAGCCTCGCCGGAAACAGCAGTTATGAAGCAGCGGTCTAAAGAGTGCTGCTGCATAACTTGTCCGCCTGCTCTGAGGCTGCGGACATCAATCTGCCACGATCCTATACGATCAGGCTGATTGACACCCCCTGCTAGCCGCAAATCTGCAAGGGGGGCAGCATTGCACAAGCAGTTCGCAAGAACTGCTTGTGCAATGATAAATGCCGACAGCGTATGCTGTCAGCATTTATCGATGTGTGGCGGACATGATACGCTACATCGTATTATGTTCTTCCACACTATAATAAATCGGCCCCTAAGTATCTTATATTTAAATAATATACTTTGAGACTCCTCTCCCAAGCACTACATGACTGCCAATGTTTCTCTGATATGAGAAATAAAATTTATATATTTAAAGAACTTTTTTTCAAATGCAACATGAAACATTTGTGGATCAAGTACAGAGAAATTATTTTAAGCAGCTTTTCTTTAATATTGGCTACTCATCAATCCTAACAGATCACTATTTATAATGACCAATGTATTGTAACCATTTGAAACTCCCAATGTTAATATCTAACTGCTCAATATATTTGAAACATCATCACTACGGATGTTTCTGGTCTTATTAGAGATTTACAGGGACAGTCTACTTGAACTTTTTTATTGTTTAAAAAGATAGATAATCCCTTTATTATCCATTTCCCAGTTTTGCATAACCAACACAGTCATATTAATATACTTTTTACCTCTGTGATTACATTGTATCTAAGCCTCTGCAGACTGCCCCCTTATTTCAGTTATTGTGACTTGCATTTTAGCCAATCAGTGCGGACTCATAAATAACTTCACGGGAGTGAGCACAATGTTATCTATATGGCACACATGAACTAGTGCTGTCTAGCAGTGAAAAACTTTTAAAATGTACTAAGATAAGAGGTGGCCTTCAACGGCTTAGATATCAGTTTGAGCCTACCTAGTTTAGCTTTCAACAAAGAATACCAAGAGAACAAAGCAGATTTGGGGCGCCATGTATTAAGAGGCGGGCGGACAGCTTCTTAACTCGCGAAGCTGTCCGCCCGCCTCCGCTACACACGGGCAGCGGATCTATTGATCCGCTTGCCCGTACGTACCATTACACACTCATCGGAGTGTGTAATGCCCGCCCCTTCAATCGCGCGACCAATCACGCGACTGAAGGGGCTGTCAATCACCGAGAGCGAGCGTGCTCTCGGTGATTTTGCTTCGCCACCTAAGAGGTGGCGTAGGCTGTAGGAAGCAGCGGTCTAATGACTGCTGCTTCTTACATTGCGGGAAGCAGGCTCGCATATGCGAACCTGCCCCGCAAAGGCTCCGGAGCAGCTTTCGCTGCTTCGTACATGGAGCCCACGATGGTAAAAGTAAATTGGAAAGTTGTTTAAAATTGCATGCCCTATCTGAATCATTAAAGTATAATTTTGACTGTACTGTCCCTTTAAGCCTGCTGGTAGTAAGACCCTGTGATTAATTTTAAATTCTTACACACTATTGACACCACATTTTGTAAACAATTTTCACATAACATTAGGAAAAAAAAAATCTAAAAAAAAATAATGTACATTCTCTCACACTGCACAGATGTTGTAACAGGAGCCAATTTAAAATAGGAAGTTAATATGAATTTGCAAAATGAGTGAACAAAGGTCGTCATAGCAACGTGTATGGGTATTTTGAAGCTCACCTTACCAAAAGCTTACATAGCAGCCTCACCACACCTTAGTAATATGGATTATCTAGTAATAGATTTACCTCCTGAGAAAGTTTTGATGTTCCTCGTGTCTTGCTTGTGCTGTCTTCCTCATAATATTCTGAAAAACTTCTCTGTCTAGTGCCCATGTTCTGACATTGCTGATTGCTTAAAAAAATAAATAAATATAAATTCCTGGGATTTAACAAATAAATAAATAAATAAATAAATAAAACGATCTTAGTAATTGACATCTCAACCTTTTAAAATCCCCTAGGTTTACCAAATATTCAGTGAATTGAATACTTAATTTCTATTCCAAGGGTTCAATTTATTATAGTGCGAGCGGACATAATACGATGTAGCGTATCATGTCCGCTGCACATCGATAAATGCCGACAGCATACGCATATTTTATGGAAATGTTGATATGTTTCAAGCGAAGGAAATCAATTAAATAAAACACTCTTAAAGGGATTTTATTTCCCATATTTTTTTAAATAAAATATGGTAAAAAAACAAACAAACTTTCTAATGCATTTTAATTTATGACTGGGGTTGCTTCCTACAGAATATAGAACCATGACCATGCAACAAAAAGTGATTGATCAGTGAAGGAGTTCATGCAACAGCAAAGTAGGTAAAATAAACATATTCATGAGTATTTACAAGAAGTATGTTCCTAATCTGTAAACTGATGCATATTTTTCCAAAAAAATCATAATTTTAAATACTTTCAAACAGTTTCATCTCTTTCCTACAACCATATTCATCCTCGGTAAAAGCTCTTTTTTCTATATGGCTGAAAAGTTCTCGGTGATTAGAATCCATTTTCGGGTAGTCGTTTTCAATTTCCATCGGCACCACTGCTTAACCTTCTGAATGTCAATTATATCTTGGCACCATTTTTAATCGCTATATTGTCACTTTAAATCTTTGACAAGTGTTGTTTTTAACAATGTTTATTTTTATTGTTTGTCAAAGCACCATTTCTTTTTAGGTGTGATCTTAAAACAAGATGGTGACTATGGGTTTCTATTGAAAGGACTTACAGTATAATATCTTATTATACTGGATTTATCATTACTGAAGATGTAAAGCGTGAACCCACTCCCTTGCAACATTTTGTCTGCCTAGGAGATGTTTAAATAAGATTACGCATTTTTGACCGGGTTTTATAAAGGACTTGCCTTCATGCAGTCTTTATCCAAACACGGTCACAACAGTGCATTTCAAAGTGCATGCGCCTATATTATAGAACTACTAAACAGGAATGCGTCTTCATGATAGTGAGTTTAATAACGTAGGCACACACAAAAAGGCCTTTGCATTGAAATCATCAATTTTGTTGGAAATCAAAAAACATTTCAGGAGCAATTTGATAATAGATTATAAATGACCCAATAGTTATATACAAGAGCTAGTGCAATAATAAAATTCATTAACATATTAGAGCATTTTTGTTTTGCACTTTTAAATCTCTTTATATGTTCTTATTTGTACATTGCCTAATTTCTTTACTTTCTTTTTTGCCAGACACCTTGGGGCCGATTTATCAATGTCTGGTGGACATCGCTGAATGCCGACAGCATACGCTGTCGGCATTTAACATTGCACTAGCAGTTCTGGTGAACTGCTTGTTTAATGCTGCCCCCTACAGATTAGCGGCCAATTGGCCGCTAGCAGGGGTGTCAATCAACCCGATCGTACACGATCGGGCGGATTGCAGACCGCAGCCTCAGAGGAGGCGTATGAGTTAAGGAGCAGCGGTCTTAAGACCGCTGCTTCTTAACTCCTGTTTCCGGTGAGCCTGAAGGCTCGCGTGGAAACAGCTGCATTGGGGCCAATTCGGGACATGATAAATCGGCCCCCTTGTCTCTTAAAAATGCCCCCTCGGGTTGCTTTTTAATATTATCTCTGTGAAAAGCAATTTCCTCCAATCACATAGTTACAACATTTAGAGCACATATATTCTAGCCAAAGCTGCCAGGATCCAACTGAGGGAAATCAATTCCTAAAGAGCCAATACTATATAAGAAATAGATAGCTTTACGTGAACAGAGATATTAATGTATGCTGACGGTACACCTTTTAGCCAATCTCAAGCCTTATGTTTCTCATTATCACTCATGGAAGCACCTAAGCTATTTTTGCTATGTTACCATAAGAACAAGTGTGTTTTTCTTTCTAAATTCCTTTTTATTTCATTATTTTCTTTGCACATGATGATTGTTGAATTGCACTGTGCAAGTCAGTTTTGTACAGCATTCCCAAGTCAAATGCTGACAAGTTGCAATAACATTCAGGCTCATAATAACTAGAAACAACATAGTTACAGTGATCAAAATTAAATGCAATATTTAAGCTATCCATGTATTTAGACTACCTTATTTAGTATTTTGTCATTTAGGAAGGCAAAGGTTGGACTTCCGGATGGGAGGAGCTGTGGAAACCAGAGCACGCTGAGCATGGCGTGCATGATGGAGTAGCAGAAACCTGTTTCTTGCTAAACCCCCTGTCGCTACTACCGCTGTCGGTGCCGTCGCACCCTAGGTAGCTGGGCTAGTCTATCGCCAGCGCAGGTGGAAGTTCACAGAGGCTGAATCCTCGGCTTGTTCGCCAGAGCCGCAACCTAATAGAACTGTTAAGCTGAATCTACAAGTTACCGCCCTGGCTAAGATATCACCAGCACCCGAGATAGCGCAACTTACAGAGGCCGTCCCCCAGCCTGATACACTTCAGTGGTTTGCATGGTGCGGTAATCTGCCGCAGTTGAGAGGGCTGAAGGGCTACGACGCTGCCTTAAATTCAAGAGCCGCATAAAATCCGGTGGTTGGGAACGGATCGCTGGCATCTCGCCAGAATAGGAAGAGTGTCATACCTGCCTGTAAGACCTGCTGCTGCGAGATACCTCAACGTGGTCAGAGAGAGAAGTGCGGAGCAGGTGCAGTGCTGCGGCTGAGTATCTTGTCCTTTGGTGAGGTTCATTTCATCTCCTGAGTAACACAGGACCCTTTTGTAATACCCGTTGTGGGGTGAGAATGCCCCCTAGGGTATAGTAGTAATACACTCTGATGTTCGAGAGTTATCTAAAAAGTGGTAATGGCTGCTTTTTCCAACTGGTTAGTTTGAGACTGTCATCGTTCTTATTCCTGCATGGGGACTGAGCATTAACACTGAAAAACATCACCTGGGAAAAGATTGACATTAGGCTATATAACATCTCACTGTGCAAGCTTTTTTTCTTTCTGGAGTTATCAGGCTTTATATAAAAGCTCCAGTGGGACAACTATAGGCCCTCTATATTTATTGTGTCAAATCCTATTATATTTGCTGTAGGAGGGGGTCCTTTTCAGGTTGTTTAAAGCTGCATATTTTCTTGCCGCTTTTCTACATATTTGTTTTTCTGCCTCTCAAACCCTGATCTGTTCAGTATTTTATATAGTGATATATAAGTCTTGGAATATTGTGCTTGTATATTTAAGTTTGTACTATCCTTGAGAATTGAATTGGCAGGTCACTATACTTAGAGTATATATTTAAATTGCATATTTGTGTCATAATAATAGGCATGAGCTCTTTGTATTGATTTCTTAGACTATGATTAGTTTAATTGAATCTTGACAATTTCTGCAAAGAGGAGATTGTGTTACAGTCAATATCTTGATATTTTTATTTAGGCTAGTGAGAATAAGATATACCTCAGGAATACACTAATTAACTGGTCAGACTTACTTATTTACACATCACTGGCTCTTTTTTTCTTTTTTCACGATATCTTAAAAAAAAAAAAAAAAAAAAAAACACTTACCCCTTAGATGGGCACAAGTTGAGGTCTGGTTGAGCAATATTGAAGCAGTAATAGCTTCCCTACTTTGTATTATATCTAAATTATTCATTTACACTGTTCACAGGTGTGTATTTTTGTTTTTTTCTTTGGTTGTTTATTGTTTATTTTTTTTTTTCTTTTCACGTTCTCTTCTTCTTTTTTTTCTGATTGTTAATGGAAAAATTTTGCACCCAGGTGAAAATTAATTCACCCAAAATGCCAGTGAAAGCAAAAGATAAGAAAAGTAGAATAACTGATTCCAGTTCTGATAGTTTAAATGAGGCTGTTGGGGTTTCAATAGATCATCAAGTGTTGATTTCTAAGTTAACTGACCTATTCTCCCCACAATTCGAGTCTATTAAAAAGGAATTAGGTACTATCTCAATGGAAATAACTACATTATCTGCTGAAGTCAGACAGTTTTCAACTAGGCTGTTAGAAGCTGAAAGCAGAATCTCTGATTTAGAGGATCAAATGAATGTACAGGAATCTATAATCCATAAACAAGATTCTAAAATTAAAAATATGCAGCTTCGCCTGGAGGATTTGGAAGATCGCTCCAGGCGTAATAATATTAGGTTAGTGGGCCTGCCTGAAAGCCCTGAATTTGAAGACTTAATAAAATGTATTTCTTATACCCTACCTCAAGCAGTGGGGATGCCAACCCATATGTTACCACTTATAATTGAGAGAGCGCATAGGCTTGGCCCTAAAAGATTAGGCTCAGACGGTATTGTAAAAAATAGGATGTGTATAGTCAAGTTTTTAAAATTCCAAGACAAAATTGAACTGTTAAAATGTTATAAAAAAAGTGATCCTCCTATATTTGGAAATTACAAAGTCTTGTTATTCCAAGACTTTTCATCTGAGACCTCTTCTAAAAGGAGATTAATGGACCCATATTGTACACAATTAATCAAAAAAGGTATTAAAGCACATCTGCTATACCCGGCTCGTATTTTAGTTGAGGAGGGGGATGCTAAATTAATCTTCAATGATGTCACTGAAATCAGGAAATATTTAGGTGCTGAATAGTGGTGTATAATAGTTTTCAGTGTAGCTATATTATTCTGTAAAGAGATCAGTATTATGAGCACGTATGTTTCTGTTAGGTTGAATTTGTTTTGTCTTTTTGTTTTTCCTCTCTCCCTTTTTTCTTTTCTTTTTTATAATTTTTTTTTTTTCTTTTTTCCTTCTCCCCCCCCTTCCCCCTGTGCACCCTCCCCAGTATATAATCGTTTTAATAAACCCTGTAGATAGTATATCTTTTGAAGATTTTTAATGACTGACGGAATTAGATTCTTGTCATGGAATGTAGGGGGCATTTCCTCCCCTAGTAAGCGCAAATTGATTATCAAAACATTAGCCAGAAACAAACCTGATATTGTCTTTCTTCAAGAGACACATATTAATGAACAAGAGGCAGCTAAATTGAGAATTCAATGGGTGGGGAAAGTTATTTCCTCATCTGGGAGCACTAGAAAGTGTGGGGTAGTGATTCTTATACACAGAGATCTAGAATATAAGGTTCTTAATGTAGAAATAGATCCAGCCGCTAGATTTATTTTGTTGCAAATTCAAATTAAAAATGTAAATTTTGTTTTATGTAATATTTACGCACCTAATACATTTTCTGGAGCGTTTTGGGAGGAAATAAGAGTAAGACTAACTCCTTTTATCTCAGAAGCTGTTATCCTGGGAGGAGATTTTAATGCAGTATTATGTCCTACGTTGGATAGGCTCTCTAAAAAAAATAGAATACAATATCATAGAAACGCAAAATGTCTGAAAAAATGTTGCCAAATGCTAAAATTGGTTGATGTGTGGAGAATCAAGAATCCGGATATACAGGCCTTTTCATGTGAGTCAAAAGGTCATAAAACACTTTCTAGAATAGATTTCTTTCTAACTTCTGAAATCCTTGCTGTACACAAATTAGAGGCGGAGATTGGAGAAATTATAATATCTGACCACGCGATTATTTCATTATCCTTCTCAATAACTGAAAATAGGGCTCATATACCTAGATTCTTTTTTCCTAGATATTTATGTTCTAACCCTAGATTCATTAACAAATTGAAGTCCGTGTGGCAGGAATATTGTTCTCATAATATGAATTATTTTGAAAAACCTGAAATATTTTGGGAGGCGTTTAAAACGGTGATTAGAGGGGAAATCCAGGCCTATATAAGCTTAGTCAAGAAAAAAAATAGAGCATGGGAAGTCCAGATTAATAATAAAGTGAGGAATTCTTTCAAAAATTATTGTTCAGATCATACAGAATTTAATTGGAGGAAGTATCTAGATAGTAGGAGAGAAAGAGACATATTTTTAAAGAAAAGATCACTAGAAGAGGAAGTCAAAATTAGTCTGCAATTTAAAGGCTTCCATGGTTGCTCAGCCAAATATCTTGCTAGGTTAACTAAAATCAGGAAAAAAAAAAATGCGATTCTAGCTATTCAGACTGGTAATGACCGCTTTACTGAATCTAGAGAAATCTCTGAGGTCTTTTTTTCTTATTATCAGCAACTTTACTCCAGCATAGAATCAAATGCGTTGAATCAAGAAATATTTTGGACTAAGATAAAGATGCCTCAAATACAGGTCGACGATTTAACCTCAATTAATGCACCCATCTCTATAGATGAAATAAGAAAGGCTATAAATAACCTTAAACTTAACAAAGCACCAGGGCCGGATGGGCTGCCTGCAGAGCTTTATAAATGTATTGGTGAAGATCTTCTGCCAATTCTGGAAAAATTGTTTAATCATTATTTCTTGGCTGATGATCCTATCTCGAGTTCTTTCTCTGCAGCTAATATATCCCTGATATTGAAGAAAGGTAAAAATGCGGAAGACCCAGCATCTTATAGGCCAATCTCTGTGCTTAATTCTGATTACAAGATTTTAATGGCTATCATTTCTTCTAGGCTTTCAATGGGCCTTCATAAAATTATCCATCCTGATCAGACAGGATTCATGGCTGCTAGAAACTCTACAAAAAATATCCGCAAGCTTATAAATTTTCTGGATTATGCCTGGAATATAGATCAAAATAGTAAGAAACCCTTGCTGCAAGATGTTGCTATTCTGTCATTAGACGCAGTCAAAGCGTTTGACTCAATTGTATGGCAGTATCTATTCAGGGCATTAGATAATTTCGGGTTTAAAGGCAATTTTGTACAATTTATATCTAAACTCTATTCAAAACCAATATCTTTCTTGCTTATTAACGGATCTTTGTCTCCTAAGATAGTTCTTCAGAGAGGTACCAGACAGGGGTGTCCCCTATCGCCATTATTATTTAACATCGCGCTTGAGCCATTGGCGATTGGCCTTAGGGATATCTTAATAGGAGTACAGATGGGCCCTCAGAAACTTAAAACGTTACTTTATGCTGATGACGTTTTGATCTTCTTAGCTAATTGTCAGCAATCTATACCGGTGATCTTACAAGCGCTTGACGATTTTAGTTCCTTCTCTGGGTACAGGATTAATCTAGAAAAAAGTGAGTTAATGTGTTTAGGCACTACCTCCCCTATATTTAATATACCGTTTAAGGTGGTTGACACTATTAAGTATTTGGGTTTAGTTTTGCATAAAAATCCGTCTCAATGGTATAAGGCAAACTTTGAATCCCTGTTTCAAAAAATTGAAAGAGATCTTCAGATATGGGCGGTATTTCCGTTGTCAATTATGGCTAAGATTAATCTAATAAAATCTATCATATTTCCTCGTCTTCTTTATCCCCTTCAGAATCTTCCATTATTCATCTTAAATAAAGATCTAAAGAAGATTTATACACAGTTTTCTAGATTTATCTGGAATAATAAAAAACCTCGCATATCGCTTTTTAGATTAATGCAAAAACCTGAATCAGCTGGCCTGGCTCTTCCTAATCTTAAATTATATAATGTAGTGGCACTGGTTAAAATAGCGGTAGACTGGCTTGCAGGAACTAATATTGTTTCTTCAGATGATATGGAAACCTTTTTAATCACACCATTTTCTCTAAAGGCCATTTTGCATCTGCCGGTACGCAAGCTACCTCAGAATGTATCCGGACTTTTTTCAATTAAAAATATAATTATTGCTTGGCAAAAGTTTTGTAAATGCCTGGATATAGACTTCTCATTTTCTGAATTCTTACCTATTATAGGTAATCCTAGCTTTTTACCTGGAATGTATCAGGAAGTATTTAAGGAATGGGCTCAAAAAGGGTTGGTTTCTGTGAATCAGTTATTAGATGGAAATTGTCAAATATATACGTGTCGATCCTTGTTTAATAAATATGAGTTACCCCAGGCTAATTTGTTTGCATATTTTCAAATTCATCATTTTTTCCTCTCACAAAATTGGACGTTTCCATTATCAATTGCGTGGTCAGATATTAGACTCTCCATTAAAAAATTTTTGGCAGGAGATTCATCGATCTCATTGTTATATGACATTATGTTGAATAAACAAAGCTTGGTATATATGGATAACATCTGTAATTCTTGGTCTACATTAATGCCTACAATGGATCATAAAAAAATTAAACAGAGTTTTGACTCTCTTTATAAATGCAGAGTTCCAATGGGCATGAGGGAATCTCATATGAAGTTGATTAATAATTTCTATCTATCTCCTCTTAGGTTATCTAAGTTTTATATAACAATGGTTAGCAGATGTCCACGCTGTTATTATAATAAAGCGGATACAGGGCACATGTTTTGGTCTTGTCCTAGAGTTAGACAGCTCTGGTTAAAGATAATTTTTTGGTTTAATAAACTATATAAAGTGTCGATAGGATTGTCTTTGGAAGAAGTCTTGCTCTTGGTTCCTTCACAGAATGCTATTAGTAATAGGTAATAGTACTAGAAATAGTCTTAACACTATTATATTAGTGGTTAGAAGCTGCTTGCTTAAAAATTGGAAGGCTAAGCTTGTACCAGGGCTTTCCCTGATCTTTAAATATATCCAGGAACAAATAGTATATGAATCATACCACCTTAAGAATGCGGCAGAAAAGAGGATTAAGAACTTCTTATGGAAATGGTCTCCAGTTATTCTAACTTACCCAAGACCACTTCAAAAACGGATTCTTTATCCATTTTTGCAATCAATTAGTTTTGCTGAATTGACATTATTAGATGTTTTTCCACCGTCATGGATTGAGGGTCTTTGAAAATAAACGGTGGGTGGGTTGCAGAGGGGTGGGGGAGTTGGAAATTTTTTTTTTTTTTTTTCCTTCTCTTTTTCTTTTTCCCCCCTTTCCCGTTGTGTTATTTCTCTGTCTGTTTGTCTATATGTTGTCCTCCTCGCCCAGGGGATTAGGAAGAATTCTAAATCCAGCAGTTAAATCGATCTTTGAGAAAATTATTAATTTTATTATAGAACTTGGTTTTTCCTTGTTATAAGATCATGTGATGTACAATGTTTTGACCCTGCGTGGTGCAAAAAGATAAGATATGGAAAAGTTTTGAAGAATGTTTTCATTTATTATTTTCATTTATTGATATGGTCTTTGTAAAATTTTTGCTGGATTTAAATAAAGAAAAAAAAAAAAGTTAAAAAAAAAAAAAAAAAAAAAGGAAGGCAAAGGTTGTATGCAGAAAAGGTGTAACTTTGCCAATGCTTAATAATTTCAAACAGAAAGCGAGAAAAAATAAATAAATAAATAAATAAAAGGATCCAAAGTCAAAATTAAACTTTCATGGGGGGAACTTGCGGACGGCAGCCATGTCAGGTAGCAAGTCTGTTCACTGCTTCAAGCTCTCACAAAAATCTGCACATAATCTACTTTTTCATGCTCCATCGAGTATTAACTCTTATTCAACTCTATAGTGTAGAGAAAGCTCTTTCGACCAGTATCACCCTATTTATATTTGATGCCAGTTTCAGCCTACCGGAATATTTCAAAGGCTGCGGCCTAATACCTAACCCCCCGGCAGGGGACCTGTGTGCCTCTGTCGTTATAGAGCAGTGATACCCAGCAGGACACTGATATTATACACTTATACTGGCTTACCATCTCTTGTGAGAGCTTGCTATGGAGACCGCAAAAGCTATTATTAAAGATATACACTGCCTGTTGGAAGGCTATCTAAATACATATGAAGCAATACAAAGTAACTCAAACTCAAGTGTGGTAGTGCTAGTGCTTTCAAACAGCCTAACTCAATAGACCCAACTTCACACCATAAGGGGAGTGGTGGTGCCTTGGGGCACCGGTGTCTGCCACTCACCAATATTGGACCCTTAATAGATCCTGAAGTTGGCTCGGAAGAGCCGGAGATGCGATACAAAGAGGAGGTGGCTGAAACTGCAGTGAATACCACAGGATATAATGTATACCTAACAGACGCAAAAAAATGCCTTACTATGAGTCGCTCCTCTTGCACGCTGACACAAGAAGTCCCGACAGTCGGACACCCAGTTCTAATGGTACCCCGCTGGAGCTCCTGTTAAAAATATTAGAAGCGCACCGCTACAGTTACTAACCTTACCAGGATCCGATCTTGTACAGCTTGGAAGTTTCTCTATCACAGCTCCATTCACAGCCCGACTACAGGCGGCTAAAGGGACAACAAAATGGCATCTAATCAGAATATCTTGCAGAGCTAATGATTGCTTCATCCCTGCTGAATATCACAAACGAACTGTGAAATCCGGAATTGCGTGACCTGTACTTTATTTCCTGACTGATATCAGATTCCCAGTCTGTTGATATCACCATGTGAGGTCCACTGCACTGAGGCAAATTTCATCAAGTGACATGTTCATCTATTATAGTTTCACTGCAATTTTAGGTTTTATTTTCTAACATAACATTAAGGTCAGTTTCCACCAACAACTCTAGATGGAAGCGGGGTAACTGGACTGAACACAGGAGATGCCCAGAGTCATTTTTTATTTGGCTCCCATGCTGATGTCCTGATTATTTCTGATCTTTATTAACTATTGTTGAGCCTTTACATTGGGACTTACAGTTGTACTCAACCTGCAGTCATAAGGGCAAATGTTTTCCCACGCGAATCTACATTTTATTAATATGTTAATAAGCATTATAAAGTTTATAGATGCATATTGTCTAGGTCAAGGTGCCACAATTTCCACTGTTGTTGAGCAGAACATAGCACACTTCATGAGCTACACACACAATATACACAACTATAGATATGATAAAATATTGTTTCATGAGGGTTATTACCATTTTCCTGCCTGATGTTGACTATCTAATGTCCAATTCTTAGGCTATAAATATATTTACCAGTTGTTCTCCAGTATGTGTCCTTACTAATAAAAGATGTATTTGCATATCTAGTAGTGCAAGCTGTCTTCTGTTTCATGCAGGTCTCCAACTCTTATTTGAGAGTTTGCACTTAATCATACTTGATACAACAAGAATTAGTTTCCATCCAGGACGAATATTGTTGGTCTAACTATTAGCATAATTATACTCTGCACCATACTTAAGAATATAATTTCCTATACCATGCTTTGCGATAAAACTGAAATTATGTGAGATCCATATAATTGCTTATTTTAGGCAGTATATGGCAAAATAGTCATGAGCCTCAGCAGTATACCCCTATGAAGTCTTGGAGGCCTATTTATCAAATGTCTGTCGGACCTGGTCAGACAGACATCCCTGAATGCGGAGAGCAATACGCTCTCTGTATTCAACATTGCACCAGCAGCTCACAAGAGCTGCTAGTGCAACGCCGCCCTATGCAAACTCGCGGCCAATCAGCAGGGAGGTGTCAATCAACTCGATCGTACTTGATCGGTTTGAATTGTGGGGATCTCTGTCCGCCTCATCAGAGCAGATGGACAGGGTTATGGAGCAGCAGTCTTTAGACCGCTGCTTTATAACTGCTGTTTCTGGCGAGTCTGAAGACTCGCCAGAAACACGGGCCCTCAAGCTCCATTCGGAGCTTGATAAATGAGCCTCTTGGTCTCTAATGGTAAGTTCATCCTACTGTTGTATAATCTACCAACATCCACTTTTACAGTTACTAAAAGTTTTTCAGTCAGGATCCAAAAGTGGTCTTTGTTGGTATCAGCCTCCATTAACTTGATTCATTAGAGAAAAGGTTCAAGAGTGGCCTCACTTATCATTCTGGAGATGTACAGAATATTAGGCATAATATCTACATATCGTTATCTTTTTTTGTCTTTTTTCAGAAATGTATGTTACCAATATACAATATCACTTGCTATTTGTATTTCAACATTACCATTTATTGTGTTATGAGATTTGATATCCTATGTATGTCTTTTCTCAAAACCTCAAATAAAAACTATTTAAAAAAAATAAAAATTAAACTTTCATGATTTAGATAGAGCATGTAATTTTAAGACACTTTTAAATTCACTTCTGTTATTAAATGTTCTTTGTTCTCTTGACATCCTTTGTTGAAAAGGATATATACAATACATATGCTCCACAAAAGCTACTACTGGGAGATAGCTGGTGATTGGTGGATACTTGTCATTGGCTCACCAGATGTGTTCAGCTAGCTATCAGTAGTGCATTGCTGCTTTGGACCTAACTTTAACTATGGGTTTAATGCCTTTACAGTAGTTAAACAAACAGTTTTACACTAGCAATAGTATAATAATAAAATGTTCTAACATAGTAGGGAATTTTCTTTTTGCACTTGTATTTCCTAGCGTCAAATATTTAATGCAGGTGTAGTTTAGTTAAACCTTTACTATCTTCTAAGCACTAGTCAAATCAATGTTTTACAGCAATCAAAACACTAAAGAACAAAAATAAATGTGTTATTTCTTAAAGTAGCTAATCTGCTGTATATACAATGAATTTGTTAGAGCGTGTATTAAATATGCATGATATCATAGTAACATAGGTAACATAGTAACCCTAACAAGTGAGTGTATGTGTAGAGAGGAGTGAAGGTAAAGGTTAAAGCGTAGATAGTTTGAAAGTCCATAATAAAGATTAAACTGCTCTGTGTAAATATTAAAACATTAAGGGCCAGATTACAAGTGGAGCGCTAAATATCACTTTAGTGAATTCGATATTTGTGCCCCACTGAGTAATACCAGAGCACGCTAATGTGCACTGGAATTACAAGTTGACAGCAATGCGAACGTGAGCTGAACCACCTCCAAGTAAGCTTTATGATTAAAAAGTTTAAACCAAGAGGCAAAAAAACAGCAATAGCCTTCTGACCCATTCTGGAGCCAGAAAAAACAAAAAAACTATCCAGATGCTTGCCAAGTGTCCTTAGTAACCTGCACATAAACAAAATAAAACTCTATATGGAGAAGCTTCTACTTAGAATTCTTTGGATTAGGACAAAAAGAAATAATAATAATCTCACGATTGATGTAAATAGAAGAAACAATAGAGGTGTGCAGCCAAGAAAATTTAGTTTTGGTCAAAAAAATTTGTACAGAATATTCAGAGAAATCCTTTTCCCCATATATTTGGTGGTTGCACCATTTGATATTTGTTTAGTTTAAAACTAAATGAATACTGAATTTTTGTTAAACATTTACATTTGTTTTTGTTAAAACTAATGTCAATGTTTCAAAGCTACAGGTGAAAAGTTCACCTGTATCTACAATACTTACCTTAATGTGTTCTGGAGAGCATGCTAAGGTAAGTATTAACCCCTTAAAAAATTATAGTAAATTAATCTATATTGATTCATTCGGATTTTCTTTTCATTAAAAAGAAACAAAAATCTGATTTACGTGAAGAATGTGCATTCATCCAAAAACTAATGCACACTTCTAGAAACCACTATAGGCAAAAAATAAAGCCTAGTTTAAAAAATTTCCTTCCTCTAAAAAAAAAAAAAAAAAAGATAAGGATGCTCATAGAGCAGACAAGTCAGAGCTTCTTCTAGCAGAAGAAATAGCGAAAAGAAACAAGACCTTCCAGGACAAAAGCTGAATATCCAAAAGGACTAACTTGCAAAACTCTGAAAAACCAAACTTAGGTTCCATTGGAGAGAAATTGTTTGAAACACAGGTGTAATCTTGACTAAAGCCTGGATACAATTCTGAATATCCTGAAATAAATAAATAAACAGAAATGGCAGAGATCTGGCTCTTAAAAGAACTAGCGGATAAACCCGTATTCAAACCACCCTGAAGAAATAGAAGAATTCTAGGAATTCTAAAAGAGTGCCAACAGAACCCATGTTCCACACACTAGGAAATAAAAAGCCTACCACACCTTGTGAAAAAACTACCATGTTACAAGTTTACTGACCTGAAACAATGTTACCGTCATAGAAACAGAAAAACCTCTCTGCCTTAAAACCAAGCGTTTAATCTCCAAGCTATGAGGTTTACAGAGAAACAATTTTACCTTCAAACAGAAGGCCATGACACAGAGGAAAAGGCCATGAAAGAAAACTGGACAATTGTACCAGAACTGCAAACAAAATCTTAAAAAACCAAGCTGGAGCAATAAGGATTAAACCTCCTGCTTAATCCTCCTGCTTAATCCTCCTGCTATTACCCTTGGTAAGAGAACAAGAGGTGAAAAATGGGCCAGGCAAAACAACCAAGAAACTACTAAAGCTTCTACCAACTGTGCTTGAGGATCCCTGGACCTCTCAAAGTATGTGGGGAGCTAGATGTTCAAATGAGAAGCCATCAGATCTACTTCTGGAAGAGCCCACAGGTTTACAATCTGACTGAAGAGACTATTCCCTGGATGAAGGGATTGCTCTCTGTCCACACCAAAATTCTAGAAACATCCCTCATAACCAGGGAACTGCAAGTTCCCCCTTGATGATTGATGAAAGCCACTGACGTGACATTGTCTAATTGGAAGAGCAGATAAATCTCTCTTTTCCGGGAAGGCCGGAACTGAAGGGCCCTGAAGAGTTCCATAATATATATATGGTTGAAGTAACCAAACTCCATATGCTCTCTGACACCCCCATAATGCACCTCAAATTGAAAGATCTGCATCTGTTGAGATCACAGTCCAATTTGGACAAACAAAATATTTCCCTCAGAACAAGAAAAAGAAAAATAGTAAGAAAAGTTTCCATCTTGAAAAAAAGGAAACCTGAGAAACTTAAAGTTTAAAAATAGAACAAGTCTGTAAGTTCCTTCTTTCTTGGTAACAAGAATGAAGAAGAAATAAAAACCCTGAAACTGGAACTATTACACCAACATAATCCAGAACTGAAATTGATTAAAAAAAGGGCTCTCGCCTTTACAGGATTCTTTGGAACATGAGGCAGAAGAAACCTTCCTGTGGGAAGCCTTGATCTGAAACATATTCTATATCCTATGGAAATAAATATCAGAACCCATGAATTAGGAACAGAATGAAACCAAGGGGGATATTTATCAAAGCCTCAACTATGCTGCATTTGCCAGCACCAATACGCTTGCCTAACATTGCGGCCGCGGACCTGAATACGATCTCCATATTTATAAAAAAAGCAGTCAAAAAGCTGCTCACCAAGTACGGGGCGATGAGCATCGGTCATCAATCTCGCTGCTATTCGACTTTTTACCAACTTTATTTATACCCTGTCAATAAAAGCCGCCACTGTACTAAAATGTTTAACCCCTATCCTGCTGCTCCCGGATCCTGCAGCAACTTTAATAAAGTTATTAACCCCTATCTCGCTGCTCCCGGACCCCGCCGCAACTTTAATAAAGTTATTAACCCCTATCCTGCCGCTGCTGGACCCCGCCGCAACTTAAACTTAAATGTAGAATTAAATTAAACTAATTCTAAACTATTAATTAACCTACCCTAACTATTATACTAAAATTACATTAAACTACCAATTAAATTAACTATATTACATATTAAAAAAACCCTAACCCTACTCAAATTACTTAAATCTACTATAAAAAATTACTAAATTACAAAAAAAATAACGCTAAGTTACAAAAAATAAAAAACACTAAATTATGAAAACAAACAAACCAAAGTATCAAAAATAAAAACAAATTACACCTAATCTAATAGCCCTATCAAAATAAAAAAGCCCCCCAAAATAAAAAAACCCTAGCCTACAATAAACTACCAATGGACTTTAAAAGGGCCTTTTGTGGGGCATTGCCCCAAAGAAATCAGCTCTTTTACCTGTAAAAAAAAAATACAAACACCCCCCGAACAGTAAAACCCACCACCCAACCCCCCAAATAAAAAGCCTATCAAAAAAACCTAAGCTCCCCATTGTCCTGAAAAAGGCATTTGTACGAGCATTGCCCTTAAAAGGGCATTTAGCTCTTTTACTGCCCAGACCCTACTTTAAAAATAAAACCCACCCAAAAAACCCTTAAAGGGACAGTCAACAGCAGAATTGTTGTTGTTTAAAAAGAAAGATAATCCCTTTATTACCCATTCCCCAGTTTTGCATAACCAACACAGTTATAATAATACACGTTTTACCTCTGTAATTATCTTGTATCTAAGCTTCTGCTGACTGCCCCCTTATTTCAGTTCTTTTGACAGACATGCAGTTTAGCCAATCAGTGCTCACTCCTAGGTCACTTTACGTGCATGAGCTCAATGTTATCTATATGAAACATGTGAACTAATGCCCTCTAGTGTTCAAAATGTATTCAGATTAGAGGCAGTCTTTAAGGTCTAAGAAATTAGCATATGAACCTCCTAGGTTTAGCTTTCAACTAAGAATACCAAGAGAACAAAGCAAAATTGGTGATAAAAGTAAATTGGGAAGTTGTTTAAAATTACATGCCTTATTTAAATCATGAAAAAAAAAATTTGGACTTGACTGTCCCTTTAAATAAACCTAACACTAACCCCCAACAATCCGCTTACAGTGTTTGAAGTTCCGCTTGAAGAATCTATCCAGCCGGCAAGAAGTCTTCATCCGGACGGCCTCTTCTATCTTCATCCATCTGGCACGGAGCGGGTCCATTTTGAAGACATCCAGCGAGGAGCTCCTCTTTAATACAGTCTCCGCCGTAAACTGGAACTTAAATGCGAGTGATGTCATCCAAGATGGCGTCCCTTGCATTCCTATTAGCTGAAAGGTTCCAATCAGCCAATAGGATAAGAGCTGCTAAAATACGATTCCAGCGTATTTGCGGTTGACAGCTTGATAAATATCCCCCAAAAGCCTCCTGAAAAGGTGATATCGGCCCCATACCATTAGATCTGGATTGGGGACGACACCTTAATGCAGACTTGGTAGAGAAAACTGTTTTTTTTTAACTTGTAATACAAGCGCAACCGGACTAGCGCAAAAAGCTTAAATCTAGCGTAGTTTTCGAAATTGAAAAAACACAATATACTGCGCCACTTGAAATCTAGACCTTATTTGTTTTATATGATTTTAAAATTACGATTTATTGTGAGTCCTATTGTAATTTATGCATTGCCTTAACATACTTAAAAGCACGGAACATCCCTTTGGGAAATTACTTTCTTATAGATTTCTTATAGAATCTCACAAACGCAGAGAGCTTTACAGAATCAGTCCCTAAGTACCATCTCTCTGGCACTGCAACACATGCTACATTTCAAGTTCCCCTACTATTTCAAATTTACTTTTATTACTACACTGCATTACCTATTTTTTTCCCCTGCATTTAAAAGAATATTTCAGTAGCAGATACTGTTAGAAACATTTAACGCAGTAATTAAAATAATTGTTTGAAATTGCAGGGATGTACACAATCAAGATGTAAAGAAAATAATATTAAGAAAAAAAAAGAGGATAAAAAAATTGGCTGTTAAGATGTAAGATGTATTGTACAAAACCCATAATATTCAGGGTAATCCTGGAGATACATATTATATAGTTTTCAGCATCTATAATGCTGACCCTTCTTCACAGAGCCCAGAAATGCGCTAATAGGAGGCTTAGCAAGGTGGACACCAGAGCTTGCGCTAAAGGCGAAGGTGCTCTGTGAAGAAGGGTCGAGATAGGTGCGGCTTGCCCTACATGCTGTAAGTAAGTATAAGCCTGCAGGTGATACTTTTTCACCAGTAAAATTTTACTGTGCTATTTGTGCTAATATAAAGCTGTGGTTTGTTCAAAGGTTTCCTCCAATTCCTTTGTATACATTGCCAAAAGCTTCACAACATTCAATTCTCCCACATAAGACTGTGTGAGGTTACCACAGCGCTACTATCTCCATGGAGTTATCTTTTATTCTAAAACTATATAATCCATAAGAATCGTAATCAATCATTCATACAAAGGGGCATACAATAACTTTTGAAAAGTCAAATTATTCTAAAAACCTACAGTACTGTACAAAAGTCTTAGTCCACCATTAGATTTGTTGTTTTAGCATTTTTAATGACCATCCATATTTATTTTTCGGTCTCTTTAGTTAGTATATTGTGTGACCTCTCTTGGCACTGAGCTAATCTTGAACTCTTTTGGGGAGACTGTCCTGAAGTTTTCTGAAGTAATCTTCTGGTATATTATACCAAGCTTCTTTCAGCACTTCCCCCAGTTCTTCTTTAGATTTAGGTTGTCTTTTATTTCTTTCTCAGTCCAGGTGATCCCATACTGCATCTATAAGATTCAGGTCTGGATCCTGTGGAGGCCAGTCTATGACTCTCATTGTTTTATCAGCTGTTTTTCTCTCCAAATATGATTTATCAGTGTGCTTGGGATAGTTATGCTAAAAAATAAAACCATTGCCAATCAGGTGCTTTCCAGAAGGAATGGCATGATGAAATAAAACCTGTCTGTATTTTTGAGCATTCATGATCCCATCAATTTGGACAACACCACTATGTTTCACTGTTGGTTCCAAATCTTTTTTCTCACATATTGTCAAAGATTGGACCCAAACTTGAATTTGTCACTCCATAATACTATTTTCCACTGATATTCATTCCAATCATTGTGAGCTTTAGCATATCTTAGCCTTTGTAACCTGTTCCCCTTCTAAAAAAGTGGTTTTGTGGCTGCTACTCTGCCACAAAGACCATTCCTGATCAAGCTTCTTCAGTCTGTAGAAGGCATCCCGATGAAACTGCCAGATTCTGAGCCTGGTACTTTGCTGGACTTCTTCCGGTCTTTTTTAAAGAAGAAACTCTGAGAAACTTCTCATCAGATTTAGAAAGTTTTCTTGGCCTTTTTTTTTTCTTCCTTTACCTCTCCTAACTCTTCACATTTCCTTATAAAAGTTTGAATACCACATTTTGAGTAGCCAGTTTGTTTGCTGATTTCCCTTTGAGAGTAACCTTGCTAATGCAAAAGTATGATTTTATGTCTGTCAAATTCTGTGATCTTTGGCATATTGAATTGAATTATGCGATTGAAAGTTGGTCTTATTAGCAAGCTTCCAATGAATTAAACTCATACTACAGGGAGTGCAGAATTATTAGGCAAATGAGTATTTTGACCACATCATCCTCTTTATGCATGTTGTCTTACTCCAAGCTGTATAAGCTTCGAAAGCCTACTACCAATTAAGCATATTAGGTGATGTGCATCTCTGTAATGAGAAGGGGTGTGGTCTAATGACATCAACACCCTATATCAGGTGTGCATAATTATAAGGCAACTTCCTTTCCTTTGGCAAAATGGGTCAAAAGAAGGACTTGACAGGCTCAGAAAAGTCAAAAATAGTGAGATATCTTGCAGAGGGATGCAGCACTCTTAAAATTGCAAAGCTTCTGAAGCGTGATCATCGAACAATCAAGCGTTTCATTCAAAATAGTCAACAGGGTCGCAAGAAGCGTGTGGAAAAACCAAGGCGCAAAATAACTGCCCATGAACTGAGAAAAGTCAAGCGTGCAGCTGCCAAGATGCCACTTGCCACCAGTTTGGCCATATTTCAGAGCTGCAACATCACTGGAGTGCCAAAAAGCACAAGGTGTGCAATACTCAGAGACATGGCCAAGGTAAGAAAGGCTGAAAGACGACCACCACTGAACAAGACACACAAGCTGAAAAGTCAAGACTGGGCCAAGAAATATCTCAAGACTGATTTTTCTAAGGTTTTATGGACTGATGAAATGAGAGTGAGTCTTGATGGGCCAGATGGATGGGCCCGTGGCTGGATTGGTAAAGGGCAGAGAGCTCCAGTCCGACTCAGATGCCAGCAAGGTGGAGGCGGAGTACTGGTTTGGGCTGGTATCATCAAAGATGAGCTTGTGGGGCCTTTTCGGGTTGAGGATGGAGTCAAGCTCAACTCCCAGTCCTACTGCCAGTTTCTGGAAGACACCTTCTTCAAGCAGTGGTACAGGAAGAAGTCTGCATCCTTCAAGAAAAACATGATTTTCATGCAGGACAATGCTCCATCACACACGTCCAAGTACTCCACAGCGTGGCTGGCAAGAAAGGGTATAAAAGAAGAAAATCTAATGACATGGCCTCCTTGTTCACCTGATCTGAACCCCATTGAGAACCTGTGGTCCATCTTCAAATGTGAGATTTACAAGGAGGGAAAACAGTACACCTCTCTGAACAGTGTCTGGGAGGCTGTGGTTGCTGCTGCACGCAATGTTGATGGTGAACAGATCAAAACACTGACAGAATCCATGGATGGCAGGCTTTTGAGTGTCCTTGCAAAGAAAGGTGGCTATATTGGTCACTGATTTGTTTTTGTTTTGTTTTTGAATGTCAGAAATGTATATTTGTGAATGTTGAGATGTTATATTGGTTTCACTGGTAAAAATAAATAATTGAAATGGGTATATATTTGTTTTTTGTTAAGTTGCCTAATAATTATGCACAGTAATAGTCACCTGCACACACAGATATCCCCCTAAAATAGCTATAACTAAAAACAAACTAAAACTACTTCCAAAACTATTCAGCTTTGATATTAATGAGTTTTTTGGGTTCATTGAGAATATGGTTGTTGTTCAATAATAAAATTAATCCTCAAAAATACAACTTGCCTAATAATTCTGCACTCCCTGTACATGTGTATGTAATGCTCAAGCATGTCTGGCACAAACCTAGTTTAATAGACCTTTTTCACAGCAGTAATTTTTACATGAAATAGTAAGACAAGCACAGGTGTTAGCAACAACATTAATTAGGGTTTCATTCCATTTAGGTTTACGAGACCCAGGTTCCTTCTATTGCTCAAGTGTAAGAGGAGGTACATGCTAAATGCAAATTTCGCATAAAGGAGCAGTTATTTCTGTTTTTTTCTGTTTTTTAATACTGCATACAAATATCCTGTATTTTCTGGTTGTATTCTAATAAAGAGACTGAGAAAATGGTCATTATGCCATTGCTAAAACAACAAATCTAATGGTGGCCTAAGACTTTTTCATGTCCTGGTCCTGTTATGTCTCCAAAACAGGCACATTACAATTGTAGTAAGACTAGTATACTTTTCAAGAGGAGCGCTCAGTATTTACAATTGTAATTAAACAATCTGTATGTGCATTTGTTTTTCTGACAAATCTAAACAAATAACACATTTTTCCTTTAATAAACAAGCGCCACTCTAAAGAAAAAAACAAAAACAAAATGCATGCAAGAAAAAATGTGATTGATTTGTTCTTGCGGTTAAAATCGATACTGTAAAAATAAATAATAAATAATGATTTAGCAATGTCTTTTTTTTAAATTAATTGTTTCCAGTGGCATCCATTAAGTATGCAAGTTTATATGCAGTGAGCATAAGGGACTTTGCTTAGATTTTCTCCCATTTTTGCTCTCATTATATTTATTGTATTTATGTTTTCCACTTCAGTTACTCCTAGGGCAAAGACAAGTAACAAACGCATAGATTACGAGTTTTGTCGAAAAAACTTGCGGGGCTAACGAGCCTTTTTTTTCCAGCGCTCCCTTAAGCCAACGCTGGTATTACGAGTTTTCTGAATGGCTGCGTTAGCCTCAGAAAAGTGATCGTTGAGCAAATTTAGCTCCACTTCAACCCTCAATACCAGCGTTGCTTAAGTCAGCGGTGAGCTGGCTAAACGTGCTTGTGCACGATTTCCCCATAGGAAACAATGGGGCTGAGCTGGCTGAAAAAAAAACTAACACCTGCAAAAAAGCAGCGTTCAGCTTCTAGCGCAGCCCCATTGTTTCCTATGGGGAAACACTTTCTAAGTCTACACCTAACACCCTAACATGAACCCCGAGTCTAAACACCCCTAACTTTACACTTATTAACCCCTAATCTGCCGCCCCCGCTATCACTAACACCTGCATTATACTATTAACCCCTAATCTGCCCCTCCGGACACCGCCGCCACCTACATTATCCCTATGAACCCCTAATCTGCTGCCCCCAACATCGCCGACACCTATATTAAATTTATTAACCCCTAATCTGCCCTCCCTAACATCGCCGCAACCTACCTAAAATTATTAACTCCTAATCTCCTACCCCCAACGATGCTGCTACTATAATAAAGTTATTAACCCCTAAACCTAAGTCTAACCCTAACCTAACACCCCCCTAAGTTAAATATAATTTAAATAAAACAAAATAAATTTACTATAATAAAATAAATTATTCCTATTTAAAATGAAATACTTACCTATAAAATAAACCATAAGATATATACAATATAACTAATAGTTATTTTGTAGCTATTTTAGGATTTATATTTATTTTACAGGCAAGTTTGTATTTATTTTAACTAGGTACAATAGCTATTAAATAGTTAATAACTATTTAATAGCTACCTAGTTAAAATAATTACAAAATTACCTGTAAAAGAAATCCTAACCTAAGTTACAAATACACCTAACACTACACTATCAATAAATTAATTAAATTAATTAAATACCATTTTCTAAAATAAAATACAATTAAATAAACTAAACTATATTACAAAAAAACAAACACTCAATTGCAAAAAATAAAAAAAAATTACAATAATTTTAATCTAATTACACCTAATCTAAGCCCCCTAATAAAATCAAAAAGCCACCCAAAATAATAAAATTCCCTACCCTATACTAAATTACAAAAGTAATTGGCTCTTTAACCAGCCCTTAAAAGGGCTTTTTGCGGGGCATTGCCCCAAAGTAATCAGCTCTTTTACCTGTAAAATAAAATACAAGACCCCCCAACATTACAACCCACCACCCACACACCCCTACTCTAAACCCCACCCGATCCCCCCTTAAAAAAACCTAACACTGCCCCATTGAAGATCACCTTACCTTGAGCCGTGTTCAGCCAACCGGGCACCGATGGGCCAGAAGAGGACATCCAGAGCGGCAGAAGTCTTCATCCGATCGGGGCAGAAGAGGTCCTTCATCCAGCAGAAGTCTTCATCCAAGCGGCATCTTCTATCTTCATCCATCCGGCGCGGAGCGGGTCATTCTTCAAGACATCCAACGCGGAGCATCCTCTTCTTCCCGAAGACTAACGATGAATGAAGGTTCCTTTAAATGACATCATCCAAGATGGCGTCCCTCGAATTCCGATTGGCTGATAGGATTCTATCAGCCAATCGTAATTAAGGTAGGAAAAATCAGATTGGCTGATGTAATCAGCCAATCGGATTGAAGTTCAATCCGATTGGCTGATTGGATCAGCCAATAGAATGGACCTGGCATTCTATTGACTGATCCAATCAGCCAATCGGATTGAACTTCAGATTTTTCCTACCTTAATTCCGATTGGCTGATAGAATCCTATCAGCCAATCGGAATTCAAGAGACGCCATCTTGGATGACGTCATTTAAAGGAACCTTCATTCGTCGTTAGTCGTCGGGAAGAAGAGGATGCTCCGTGTCGGATGCCTTGAAGATGGAACCGCTCCGCGCCGGATGGATGAAGATAGAAGATGCCGCTTGGATGAAGACTTCTGCTGGATGGAGGACCTCTTCTGCCCTGATCGGATGAAGACTTCTGCCGCTCAGGATGTCCTCTTCTGGCCCATCGGTGCCCGGCTGGGTGAACACGGCTCAAGGTAGGGTGATCTTCAATGGGGTAGTGTTAGGTTTTTTAAGGGGGATTGGGTGGGTTTTAGAGTAGGGGTGTGTGGGTGGTGGGTGATTTGTAATGTTGGGGGGTCTTGTATTTTATTTTACAGGTAAAAGAGCTGATTACTTTGGGGCAATGCCCCGCAAAAAGCCCTTTTAAAGGCTGGTAAAAGAGCTGATTACTTTTGTAATTTAGTATAGGGTAGGGAATTTTATTATTTTGGGGGGCTTTTTTATTTTATTAGGTGGCTTAGATTAGGTGTAATTAGATTAAAATTCTTGTAATATTTTTTTATTTTTTGTAATTTAGTGTTTGTTTTTTTGTAATATAGTTTAGTTTATTTAATTGTATTTTATTTTAGAAAATTGTATTTAAAGGGCCACTAAACCCAAAATCTTTCTTTCATGATTCAGATAGAGAATATACATTTAAACAACATTACAATTTACTTCTTTGATTTAATTTACTTAATTTTTTAGATATCCTTAGTTGAAGAAAAAGCAATGCGCATGGTGAGCCAATCACACGAGGCTTCTATGTGCAGCAACCAATCAGCAGCTACTGAGCATATCTAGATATGTTTTTCAGCAAAGAATATCAAGATTATAAAACAAATTAGATAATATAAGTAAATTAGAAAGATGTTTAAAACTGCATTCTCTTTCTGAATCATGAAAGAAAAAATGTGGGTTTCATGTCCCTTTCATTTATTTAATTAATTTATTGATAGTGTAGTGTTAGGTGTATTTGTAACTTAGGTTAGGATTTCTTTTACAGGTAATTTTGTAATTATTTTAACTAGGTAGCTATTAAATAGTTATTAACTATTTAATAGCTATTGTACCTTGTTAAAATAAATATAAAGTTGCCTGTAAAATAAATATAAATCGTAAAATAGCTACAATGTAACTATTAGTTATATTGTATCTATCTTATGGTTTATTTTATAGGTAAGTATTTAGTTTTAAATAGGAATAATATATTTTATTATAGTAAATTTATTTCGTTTTATTTAAATTATATTTAATTTAGGGGGGGGTTAGGGTTAGACTTAGGTTTAGGGGTTAATAACTTTATTATAGTAGCGGCGACATTGGGGGCGGGAGATTAGGGGTTAATAATTGTAGGTACGTTGTGGCGATGTTAGGGATTAATAAAATCTATTATAGTGTTTGCAAGGCGGGAGTGCAGCGGTTTAGGGGTTAATACATTTATTATAGTGGCGGCGATATCCGGTCGACAGATTAGGGGTTAATAAGTGTAGGTAGGTGGCGGCGACGTTGGGGGGGGCAGATTAGGGGTTAATAAATATAATATAGGTGTCGGTGATGTTAGGGACAGCAGATTAGAGTTTCATAGCTATAATGTAGGTGGCGGTGGTGTCCGGTCGGCAGATTAGGGGTTAAATAATTTTATTATAGTGTTTGCGATGTGGGGGGGGGGCTCGGTTTAGGGGTTCATAGGTAGTTTATGGGTGTTAGTGTACTTTTTAGCACTTTAGTTAAGAGCTTTATGCTCCGGCATTAGACCATAAAACTCTTAACTACTGACTTTTATATGCGGTTGGAGTCTTGGAGGTAGAGGCTCTACCGCTCACTTTCTCCAAGACTTGTAATACCAGCGTTAGGCACATCCCATTAAAAAGATAGGATACGCAACTGACGTAAGGGGATTTGCGGTAGCCTCGAGTCGCGGAAGAAAAGTGAGCGGGAGACCTGTACTGTACCTGCAAAACTTGTTATACCAGCGTTAGATAAAAAGCAGCGTTGGGACCTCTCAACGCGGCTTTTTAAGGCTAACGCAAAACTCGTAATCTAGGCGAAAGTATTTATAGTTTACTCTGTTACCCAATATGCCAAATTTGAAATGTTATTGTAATGGTATTGGTAAACTATATCAGCACTATTCAAATTTAATCATATTGCCAAACCTGCTTCAAATACAGGCACTTACTGTTCAAAATCACACGAAGCTGCATACGTTAGGCACTTCACCAGGTGCAATTGTTAGAGGGTAAAAAATATGTGTTGGAGCATATAGATGCAATTTGCGGGAAATACACTTGCCCACACCTAGAGTATCTTTTTGAACCAATCAGTGTGGATAATAATTGTTTGAAATGCAAATACAAAGAATATCAATGGTAATCTCAAAGTAAGCAACTTACCTTTAACTGAGGCTGTTCTTGTACAGTTGTATAAAATTGCAAGTTCCCCAAATGTTGTCCATGTAGGAATAGATGCTAGATGTTTATTCTGTTGAAAAACCTCTGCTTTGCCCTCTGTCAGGAGAAAAAAAAAAAAAAAACATTTTAAATGGACACTAAATTAAAAATTAAACTTTTTTTATTTAGATAGTGCAAGCAATTTTAAACAACTTTCCATTTTATTTCCATGATCAATTTGTTCTCACTAGTTTTCTAAGCGCACTTTCTGAGGCATCAGCACCTACTGAGCATATGCAAGAGTTCATAATGTACACATATATTAGTCTGTATTTAGCTGATGGCTGTCACATGATACAGTGGACAGGGAAATGGAAAAAACTTTGATATTTATTAAACACTAGACAAATGTGATGAAAAAGTCCTGACTCTATTTTGGGCTAGATTACGAGTGGCACGCTAACTGTAGAGCAAGAGCGATATGGGGTTTTTCATGGCTCTCTGTGCACAATGGAAATAGGGTGCATATAATGAGTTGAAAGTAAATGAGTTTGCTTAAGTGCAATTGAATTTAACTCGCGTCGGGTAAGCGCAACTTCAGAGCTCTAGTTAACACTCAAATAAAATGTATCACAAAACACATCAAAAATACATTTATAAATACAGTTACACAAATAATAACACTGTCTCATAAAAAATATTTAAAAAAAAAAATTGCATAAAGAACTTATAAGGGCTCAAAGATATGATGTCTCAGGTGCTAGAGAAAAAATGGCTGCAAACTGCAAGATACATTCATACACGTCTAAATATATTTGCATATAACCCCTAGCTGGCAGCATAAGAAATAATCCAGATATCTCAGGTATCCCAATTGGTAACACAAATCATAATCTTTCCTTATTTGCTGATGATGTCATCTTAACAATCACTTAACCGCTGCTATCCCTACCACCATTATATGATCTACTTTTAAAATTTGGTACATTGTCTGGTTATAATGATAAGTGCGAGGCTATTGAGGAACACCTACCCACCCATACAAAAAAACTGCTAGAAATACATTTTCATTTTAAATTGGCATCTTCTGCGATCAAGTACTTGGGATTATTATTACCTAGTAAATTAGAAGACCTAAATAAACTAAATTACCCCCTCTGTTTACACATCTAAAAAAAGAGATGAAAAAATGGACTACATACAAAATATAATTTTTTGGGAGGATGGTTGTTAGTAAAATGGTAATTTTACCAAAGCTGCTTTATATTTTTAGATCTCTGCTTGTGTCCATACAAACAGCTGATATAAAATAAATACAAAAACACATGCTAGAATGTATCTGGTCTTACAAAAAGGCAGATACGGGGGGGGACTTGGAGTTCCAAATCTGCAGGCTTACTTTAAAGGGGCAAGATTGGCACAAATAGCTCTGCTGAACCACAATAATAGTGAACTTGCTTGGGTACAATTAGAAAGTGCAATGATGAACCTCACCCCAATATACCGAGTGTTTTTGGATTCCCAAAAAAGATAGATTAAAAATATGGTCGACATATATTACAATTGCACATACAATGAAAATTTGGGATAGTCTACAAAATAAACATAACCTAATTTTTCGAAATTGCCTAGTCACACACTTGATCAATTACTCCAATAAAGTCAGGCATGTTGTAAGAGATATCTGGGCTAACAAGATTACAAGAGCTTATATCGTATAGCAGAACTAATATCCTCACTTTTGATCAATACAATGATCTACCACCAATCCTCCCAAACTCCTGTTTCCATTACTTACAATTAGTTTCCAGAGTCAATCAAGTTCAGAAAACAAAAGCTCAAAATAATCCTACCTTCTTTAAGAGATTATGCATATCCTCCCAAAGAGTCAAAGGAGCAATTTCAGGTCTATACAATTTATTAAGCACCGACTCCCAACCAAAGAAATTAAAATGTATTAAAAAATGGGAAGAAGAGGGAAATTTCACGAAAGATAATGCAGAATGGGCAGATATACTTAGAAAACGACTATCATGTTCTATGAGTGCAAATTTAAAAGAAAACTGCATAAAAGTAGTGTACAGGTGGTACATTCACCCCAGTAGATTTAAATATAACCATACAGAAACAGAAAATACGGCACAACACCACTGCTATTGAGGATACCTAGAGGAGGGGACATACTGTATCTCCATATGTGGTGGGAATGCCCTAAAGTAAAAAGTGTATGGACAGCCACTTCTGAGTTATTAAGCAACATATTTAATAAACAAATAACACTTACTCTGGAACAAGCCCTATTACATTTTCCAGTTCATAATCTACCTATAAAAGCAATGAAACTAGTAGGTATAGTATGTACAGCAGTCAGAACAACCATAGCAAAACACTGGAAAACATCAATACCGCATTATGATGCTATATTAAATAAAATTAAATTCTACCATCAAATAGCCAATATTGCCTCTAGCCTATTAGATAAAAGAGCTGATTATCTGAATACTTGAGAGGAGTGGATTGTGTGGGAAGATATGAGGATGATGAATAGACACAGCTTAAGAACCAATGAACAACATTAACTATAAGTAGACACAAAAAGTTGACCACGAGTGACCACTTTACTTTACTTTCCTACCTTTGTTTGATCTTCTTCACTATTTCCTCTTCTCTCTTTTTCCCCATTTTCTCACTTAAAATAAATAAGCTTCTCCTTTAAAGTGTATTTATGTATTTACAGACATATATACACATATAAACACATACATACATAAGTATACATATATATATATATATATATATATATTATATATATATATATATATATATATATATATATATATATATATATATATATATATACTGTATAAATGTATTGAAGCCCTTTGCAGTCAAGTAGATGAAAACATGAAAAATCATATTTATTCAATATTCATATTTAACCCTTTCGTGACAGGGTTAAAGTGCCTACATCGGAACACCTGTTCCGATGTAGACAAATTTCAATTATTGGATCGCATCTGGGGGGCGTCCCTACAACCCTAGGAATGCCCTCCAGACCGCGATCAAGTCCTAGAAGCACAGAAGGCTTCAGGACAGCCGTTAGCTATGACGTTCTATTCCGTCATAACGGCTTTAAAGCTCAGTGTAATTATGACGGAATAGAACGGCATAACGGCATTAAAAGGTTAATAAAGTGTTTAACTGTGTTTGTACTGTAAATATTTCACATTCCAATGTTCTTCACGTAGGGGAATATGTTCTTTTGTATCTTCAAATAGATATTCCTATAAATCTATACCTATATATAATCATATACATGTGAAAAACACTGTAATGTAAAATATTCATAATTCATGTAGAGTTTAGCACACTTGAATAAATGCGGTTGGGTTAGCGTGCAAGTATGGGTGTTAGATGCAAAAAGCCTCCATCTAGCAAAGTTAACACGCGAGTGCTAAATAGCGCACCACTCGTAATCTAACCCTTTATTGTATAATATTAAAAATATGTCTTGTTTTAAACTCATTTAGCCTTATTCAATCATACTAATTGAATGTTTATATGTTTTGTGTAAACTAATATATGCCTAAGAAGAAGACTGTAACTTTTCAGTAGATATGTGCAGCGTCGAAAAATTTGGTTCGGTTCGGATCGATTCGGACCGATTCGAATTTCGGTTCGGATCGATTCGAATTTGGAAGAAATCGAATGAATTCATTTCAGATTCTTTCGGATTCGTTAAAAAATTCGGTTCGGTTCGATTCGGTTCGAATCGATTCGGAATTTCGGGATTTCGGTAAGTGTTAAAGGGATATGCTGTGTATTACACTAGTATACTGTACAATACTAGTGTAATACACGGCCATCCGAATCCATCCGAATCTACCGAATAAATTCGAATTGATTCGGATTTATTCGGTAGATTCGGCACTACCGCAATTCGGAAATTCGAATCGATCCGAATCTCCGAATTCGACAAATTCGTCCGAATTTCGATTCGGACCGAATCGAATCGCACATGTCTACTTTTCAGGTGACATCCATAAAGTTTTATAAATAAATAAATAAGTATAGCATTTTACCTTGTGTGGCTCATTGGATTAAAACATTTTTTTTTATAAAAATGCACAATTTTTAAAATATTCCATAATGCTCAGCATGCAAATAATGCTGTTGCCTGGGGAAACATTTATGCTAATCTATCATCTAGTTAAAGGGACATTCAAGTCAAAATTAGAGTTTCAAGATTCAGATAGAATGCAATTTTACTTTTTAATATACTTCTGTTATCAAATTATTTTTTTCTCTTGATATTCTTTGTTGGAAAGTATATATAAATATGCTCAGCAGAAGCAATGTTTTCCATTTGCAAGAGCACTAAATGGCAGAATTATTTTTAGGCATGTGCATGTGGATCATTTGGGATGATCCAAATGTGGAAAAAGGAGCCAAATCCAGATATTAGTGTGTACTGTGTTGCACTTTCACAAGAAGAAGAAATCTGTGATTGAAAAGATCCAAATGACGCACGCGGCAAACTTTTTCCGCATTCCAATCATCGTGAATGATCCGTCCTTATTTTCTGCCATGTAGCGTCCCTGGCAACTACCTAGTTATCTCTTCAACAAAAAATGCCATGGGAATAAAGCAAATTTGACAAAAGAAGTAAATTGGAAACTTTTTTTTTTTTTATTGCATGGTCTCTGAATCACAAAAAAAAAATGTTTGGGTTTCATATCCCTTTTAATATTCCCCCTGTTGTGTAACATGTACCAATAGTGATAATTACCCATTTTGTGCTTGTCTCTATATATATAGGTTGATTAAATCTTTTTTCTATTGGATCTATCTGTTGTTTGGCAGTAAAGAGAGGAACAGACGGATGGTTTTGTTTTTTGAATGTTTTTAGTGTTTTTAAAGTGTGCAACTTTTCTGGGAATTGAATAAAAGTTATGTTTTATATTTAGTTTATAACTCCTTATAAATGGTGTATTATCTAATGGTGTATTAGCTAATGGTATGTGCCTCTGTAGTGTGCTTTAAGGATGCTTATTTTCTCTTTTTTTTATCTCTTCGCTTTTCTATGTAGCGTCAGCAGAAAGGTATAGTAAATCAGAGGCCATTTTGCCTGCCACATTGAAAATCCAAAGTCCTTTCTATTTGCAAAATGTGTCTGTATGGTGTTCGGCTGTGTTGCCTTCCCGACGGTGTTGTATAGAAAAAAAAAAACTACCTCAGACTGTAGGTGACCTTGCTGGATAAGAAATTAATATACATACTTACTATGTGCCAGATTACAAGTGGAGCACTAAATATCGCTTTCAAGAAAGCGATATTAGCACTCCACTCTGTAATAACAGCACACGCTAATGTGAGCTGGTATTACAAGTTCACATCGAGCTTGCGTTCACATTGCTGGGAAGCATTGCGCTCACGAGTGCGTGCTTCCATAGGCTTCAATGGAAACCTCGTTCTGATACCGTCACAGGCGGCAGGGGGTAATTAGCGCAGCGATGGGCAGCATTTTTAAAGATATCTGTATATGATTATATACAGTACATATATATTTATGTATTAATATGTGTATATACACATATTAACACATAAATATATATGTATATAAGCATATACATAAATATTTATAGGGAACACACAGTTCCTCTACACTGCAATGTAAAGGCACTTTTCAGTGCTGTTTTTTTTTTTAATACCCCACAACCACCAACTTTACCCCCAAAATACTGCCTAGTGCAGTACATTTATTAATACATAGAGACGCTGTTATCTTTATTTTTTAATAAAATACACTACCCTGTATTTTGGGGCATTTGGGGCACATTTATAAAATTAACCAGAGATCAGATCTCTGGTTAATTTTATAAGCGCTAATTGCTACCGTGAGCTCGCGGTAGCAATAACCAGTCACTTGTAATGGCTGATTAATTATTGCGTGCCCACAAACTGGGAAATTTGCCCGTTTGCGTGTGTAAAATAATTTAGCGCTCCACTTGTAATCTAGCCACTTTCAATCTAGCCTTATATGCACTACAATGTTACAGAGCTACAGTGTACCTTTGAATTAGTTTTTTTTTTTTTTTTGTTGCATCTCAAAGATGACATTTAAAAAAAAATTATATTTTATATTTATATCTAATTTTTTTTTTTAATTCTTTTTATTCAAAAGGGATAAGGAAGGAACATACAAATAGAAAATACAATTACATCACTGAGACTTCAAGTACAAATTGGATACATGTGTTATTACATTCATCACATACCAGTAATTAGATTAGTGTGCTTAAGTAAACTTTTACTTTTCATCTGTTTTCTATGCTCGTTTTTACGTGTCGTGTTGACACTGTAATTTTGCAAGAATAAAACATTTGTGACACATTCATATTTGATAGATCTCTGATAAATATTTTCATGGTTCAATAATAAGTCTTTCACAGTTTCCTTTCCCTTTCTAATTTCTCTATTTTATACAAACTTATACAACATTTAACAATTCTTAACCATGTACAGCATGGGAAATTATACCTTATGAGTCATTAGCGTCCCTGGGATCTTGAAAAAAAAAAATCCCCCTCCTCCCCCCATCACACCCACTTGTATCTTACAGTATCTGGGCAACAAGTATTTCACAATCTTGCCGCTCTGTACCAGTCTCAGCCACAGTTTATAGTGCTTTCCATTCCCCCCTTAAAGTGTCAGTAAACCTAAAATATAATGTTATATAATTCTGCACATAGTGCAGAATTATATAACATTATATTAGTGTTATCGTTATAAAACCTTAGATTTCCTTTGAATTTTTTAAAATATGTCAGTTTTTCAGACCCGCTCTCTGCGCTCTTCTGAGCGGGTCTGTTTTTATTACACAGCGCATCGGGCCAGCTGTATAGTCACAGCCCATCCCGACCGCGCCTTAACACTAAGTGCAGCTCGCTCCTGCTCTGTCTGACAGCAGGAGCAAGCTACACTTAGTGTTATGGTGCGGTCGGGCTGGGCTGTGACTATACAGCTGGCCCGATGCGCTGTGTAATAAAAACAGACCCGCTCAGAAGAGCGCAGAGAGCGGGTCTGAAAAACTGACATATTTTAAAAAAATTCAAAGGAAATCTAAGGTTTTATAACGATAGCACTAATATAATGTTATATAATTCTGCACTATGTGCAGAATTATATAACATTATTTTTTAGGTTTACTGTCCCTTTAAGGATGCGAGCCACATCAAGTTTAACATCAAATTGTTCCGTGAACAAGTGCTTATAGAGTTTATGTTTGAATTGTGTAATGGATAGGGGTTTACACAGTATGCAGTTCCTAGCCAGTAACAGGAATAGCGTGAACAATCTATGATATTTTCGGGGTATGTCATTGTTACGGTTACCCTTAGTCTCGCTGAGAGATGGACCGCTTAGTAGCCTGGATCCCTATTGCTAAAGAGGGGAGAAGCTGCTTTCCATAGTATTCTATATGAGTCTCGCAAATATAGAATAATCTCCCTTAGCTGCAGTACAGCTAGGATACCCTTCTGCCCACAAAAACGAGTCAACGCTGCGATTGAGGGTCAAACAAGAACTCAGGACTGGGATGCCCAGCCTGCTTTTTATTAAGGTTACATGCACACAGGGCACTCCCAGGGGGAGAGGGGGGGAAGCACAAAATCCCCCATCACACATTTAGATAGAGAGCACTGTCCTTTGACAGGCCACAATAGGATTACAGTACTTAAGATAACAAGTTTACAAGTTCATCTTATCAATTAGCAGTCTGGCTCCAGAGGTGATTAGACAATAGTTTCTAAAAGCTGAAAAAAAAAGTTAACTCTTTATGAAATGATACTTGTTACGGTTTTCTTGGAGCCCTTCTTAGGCGCTGGCTTGGCTGGTTCAGGCATTGCTGCTGGGAAATAAGCTCTTCACAACAAAATAACTAATGCTTCTGTAACAGTGCTCCCTTTCTGTGGAACACTCTGGCAGACACGGTCTGACCCCTTTTCGGGGCAGACTAAGGCTGTCCAGACCGCTGGTTATGCGGGGCTGAGGTCGGTTTGTCTGGACAACCCGTCGGCGTTGCCATTCTGTTTCCCAGGTCTGTAAGTAATGGTGAAATTGAAGGGTTGCAACGATAAGCTCCAACGTAATAGCCTGCCGTTATCTCCAGAGACCCGGTTCAGCCACACCAACGGGTTATGGTCGGTGACCAGGGTGAACTCCTGACCATATAAATAGGGAGTCAATTTCTTTAATGCCCACACCAAAGCCAAACACTCCTTTTCGACCGCTGCATAGCTGACTTCGCGGGGCAGGAGCTTCCGGCTGATGTAGGCAACTGGATGCTCCCCTCCATCTTCACCTACTTGGCTGAGGACGGCTCCCAGCCCGAACATGGAAGCATCTGTATGGACGATAAAACGTTTGTTAAGGGCTGGGGCCGCCAAGACAGGAGCGTTAATTAGAGCATTTTTGAGAGCCTGGAAAGCCATTTCACAGTGGGGAGACCACAGGACCTGTCGAGGTAAGTTCTTCTTGGTCAAGTCAGTCAGGGGTTTGGCAAGTGTGCTGTAGTCTGGTACGAACCGTCTATAGTACCCTGCCGTGCCCAGGAAGGCTAGGACCTGAGTCTTAGTGATGGGGGTGGGCCAATTGGCGACAGCTTCTATCTTGGCCGGCTCTGGTCGCTGCTTTCCACACCCCACCCGGTGACCCAGGTACTGTACCTCGGCCATCCCAAAGTGGCATTTTTCTGGCTTCAGAGTCAGGCCAGCAGCCCGGATCTGATCCAGAACCATTCCTACATGAGCTAAGTGGTCCTCCCAGGACTCACTGTGGATCGCTATGTCGTCCAGGTAGGCGCAAGCAAAACTCTGGAAGCCATCCAGGAGCCTATCCACCAAGCGCTGGAATGTAGCTGGGGCATTCTTCATCCCAAACGGCATTACCCTAAACTGATATAAGCCGAATGGGGTGACGAATGCCGACTTGGGGATAGCCTCCGGGGCCAGGGGAATCTGCCAGTAACCTTTGCAGAGGTCAATAGTGGTCAGGTAATTTCCCCTGGCTATACGATCGAGTAGCTCGTCTACCCTGGGCATAGGGTAAGCGTCCGTCACGGTTTTTTCATTGAGCCTCCGATAGTCTACGCAGAACCGGGTGGTCCCATCTTTCTTGGGCACCAAGACAACTGGGGAGGCCCAGGGACTATCGGAGGGCTCAATTACCCTGAGCTGGAGCATCTCATCGATCTCCTTCTTCATTCCTGTCCTAACTGCTTCGGGGATTCGGTACGGAGCCTGGCGCAAGGGAGCTTGTCCCGGAGTATCTACCTGGTGGGTGGTTAAAGTAGTGTACCCTGGCTTCGGGGAGAAGGTGAGGTGTTTGGACTGGAGGAGTTGGCTGAGCTGCTCCCTTTCAGTGGGGCTAAGTCGGTCTCCTATCTGAACCTGAGCCACTATACCTGTGGGGAGACTCTTTTCTAATAGGTCTGGAATGGGTAGACTGTCGGGGTCTTCCTGAGGGGAACAACATACGGCCGTCACGTTCTCTGGTCGCTCAAAATATTCCTTGAGCATGTTTACATGGAATGTCTTTCTAAGATTGTTGTCATGGCAGCTAGCTATCACATAAGTGGTGTCTCCCCTTTTCTCTACGATCTGGTAGGGACCCTGCCAGGACGCCTGCAATTTGTCTGTCTTCACCGGCTTAAGTACTAACACCTTTTGTCCTATGGTGAAGATTCTCTTTCGGGCCCCCCGATCGTACCATACTTTCTGTCTTCTCTGGGCCAACTGGATATTAGCCCGCACGGATTTGGCTAATTGCTCCATTCGGTCCCTGAGTTCCAGCACGTATGGCACAATGGGGACACCGTCAGCCTCCATCTCTCCCTCCCAGTGCTCCCGGATCAGGTTTAGGGGTCCCCGTACCTTTCTTCCGTAGAGCAACTCGAAGGGAGAGAACCCTGTCGTTTCCTGGGGCACCTCCCGATAAGCAAATAGGAGGTGCGGCAGGAAGCGTTCCCAGTCTCGGTATTCCTGAGTGAACGTCTTGAGCATTTGCTTGAGGGTCCCATTGAACCTCTCACACAGCCCGTTCGTCTGGGGGTGGTATGGGGAGCTCAGGAGGGACTTAATTTTGCAAACCTGCCAGAGTTGTTGGGTCAATTCAGCCGTAAATTGGGTGCCTCGGTCGGATAGGATTTCTTTTGGAAATCCTACCCGGGAGAACACCTGTACTAGTGCATTCGCTACCGTATCCGCTTGTATGTTGGATAGGGCGACAGCCTCTGGGTACCTGGTAGCGTAGTCCACTACGGTAAGAATGTAGCGCTTACCGGAGGGACTAGGGGTAGCCAGTGGTCCCACTAGGTCAATAGCAACCCGGCTGAAGGGTTCCTCTACAATGGGCATATTTACTAGATGGGCTTTAGGGTGATCGCCTCGCCTTCCTACTCGTTGACACACATCGCAGGTGTTACAGTAAGTTCTAACGTCAGCGTGCACCCCTGGCCAAAAGAACGTGTGAGTAATGCGGTGTAGGGTACGGGTTACGGCTAGGTGGCCTGCTAAGGGGATGTCATGGCCTATCTTGAGGATTTCTTGACGGTATTTGTGGGGCACTACCAGCTGTCGCCTACGCTGTCCCCTTTTCTCTGTCCAGCGGTATATTTTCCCTTTTTCCCATAAGAATGTTTCGTTATCTGCCCCGCCCCCTCCGGTCTCTGCTCGTTCCCGGTACTTTTGTAAAGTCGGGTCAGTCTTAGACTCTGTCTCGAAAGCATCTGGGGTGTCCCAGGGTATGGGGCCTAACATGTCAGGCAAGGTCGGGGTAGGTCTTACCTGTGTCTCCCGCACTGGTGAGAGCTCTCGCTCCATCCGGGCTTGGGCCCGTGTAGTCACTGGGTCCGCCTCGTTGTTGCATACTGGAGCATAGGCAGAAGTCATGGGGCCCAAATCGTTGCCCAGTAGTACTTCGGCAGGTAAATTATCCATTATGCCCACGTTCACAGCCCCCTTTCCCGCTCCCCAATCAAGATGCACTTGAGCTGTTGGAATTTTGTACACATCCCCCCCCGCCACTCTAACGGCCACAGTCTGTCCGGATCGCTTGTGCTCTGGCACCAAATGACTCTGTACCAGCGTGATAGTAGCCCCTGTGTCTCTCAATCCCTCTGTAGATCGCCCCTCGAGCCATACCTTCTGCCGATGGTGCTGGCGGTTATCTGAGGCAGCATATACAGGGTCCACCTCGTGAAGCGGCCCCACATATCCCTCCATAGGGGCCTCTTGGTTAACACAGAGGGCCCGGGCCGGACGATAGGACCCAGAGGGGTAATTGTAATTCCTGGGTGTCTGGTGCGTATTAAGGGGGCAGCTAGCCATGAAATGCCCTGGTTGCTTGCATCGGTGGCAAGTCGGTCTGGGACGCTCAGAGCTGTTATTGTGTGGTCCTGAGTGTCGGACGGGCCCTGTGGGCACCGGGGCTCGGAATTCAGCACGAGGGGGTGCACGGTAAACCTCTCTGGGTTCGACCCGTGCTGGAGCTCGGTAGTTCATGGGTTCGTGAAGACGGGAGTCATAATGTTCATCGGCCAATTTGGCTGCTTCTTCTAAGGTAGAAGGCCGCCTGTCTCGCAGCCATTCCTTCCCTTGCTGTTCCATGCCATTATAAAAATGTTCTAAGAGAAACAATTGTAAAATTTCCTCACCAGTCACCGCTTTACTTCCGCTCAGCCAGTGATTTGCCGCTCTCCGCATTCGGTGCGCCCATTCCATATGGGTATCGTTAGGCTTCTTTTTCGTGCCCCGAAACTGTCGGCGATACGTGTCCGGAGTTACAGCGTACCGTCGCAACAGTGTCTCCTTAACTAGCTCATACTGTGTCACTTCCTCAGCACCCAGAGTACGAAAGGCTTCCAGGGCTCGCCCGGATAGTTTCCCAGACAATATCGTGGGCCACTCTCTGTTGGGAATCTGGTGCAGGGCACATTGCCTTTCGAAGTCCGCCAAATATTCATCAATCCCTGTCTCGCTCTCTAGGAAGGGTCGAAATGCCGCATAGGGTATCTTGGGCCTCCCAGCATTTTCGACAGGGATGATTACCTGCGGGGCTTCAGCATTGCGGTGTGCGTTCGCTAGGTTGAGTTCGTGGGCTCGAGTCTCTCGTATATCCTCGTCCGCCTCCGCCATCAACTGCTGTACCAATTCCATGGAGGGGTTCGGCCCGTATAATGAGAGCCTTTCCCGAACAATCCTGGTTTTTTCGTCACTAATCGTGGTCGGTGTTTCCGCCATTGTGAAGCTCTGATCCAGTTCGGTCAATTCTGCGATCAGCTCTCTCCTCGGCCGGTTGCTGGCGTACCCCCCTCTGCTTTCAAGTAAATCCTTTAGGGTTGTACGCTTCAATTTTTCGTAAGCGCTCTCCATCCGTTCTGTACCTCTCCTAGGAAATCCAGGAAAATCCCGCCGCTGCCGCCAAATGTTACGGTTACCCTTAGTCTCGCTGAGAGATGGACCGCTTAGTAGCCTGGATCCCTATTGCTAAAGAGGGGAGAAGCTGCTTTCCATAGTATTCTATATGAGTCTCGCAAATATAGAATAATCTCCCTTAGCTGCAGTACAGCTAGGATACCCTTCTGCCCACAAAAACGAGTCAACGCTGCGATTGAGGGTCAAACAAGAACTCAGGACTGGGATGCCCAGCCTGCTTTTTATTAAGGTTACATGCACACAGGGCACTCCCAGGGGGAGAGGGGGGGAAGCACAAAATCCCCCATCACACATTTAGATAGAGAGCACTGTCCTTTGACAGGCCACAATAGGATTACAGTACTTAAGATAACAAGTTTACAAGTTCATCTTATCAATTAGCAGTCTGGCTCCAGAGGTGATTAGACAATAGTTTCTAAAAGCTGAAAAAAAAGTTAACTCTTTATGAAATGATACTTGTTACGGTTTTCTTGGAGCCCTTCTTAGGCGCTGGCTTGGCTGGTTCAGGCATTGCTGCTGGGAAATAAGCTCTTCACAACAAAATAACTAATGCTTCTGTAACAGTCATCCCAGCGGAACAGGCATATCTGCTTTACCTGTAGCGTAAGGGTGACCCCGAAAGTGCTCCTGAGCCAGTATTGAATACGAGCCTAAAATTGCCAAATAAGAGGGCAGTAGAAGAAATAGTGGAGCATATCCGGGGCCACCATCCCACGTTTTCCACATCTATTCGGCTGCTGGGGGTTCCACTTAGAGAGTCGCTTGGGCGTTATATATTCAAAGTGTATATTTCGCACCTGAGCTTCTCGCAGTGGTATGCTTAGTGTTGCTTTCCTAGTTAACTCTAGGCTTTTTTGTATGTCATTAAAAGAGATATCATCTAAATCTGTCATCTCCCATCTCTGTCATCTGTTTAGTATACGCCTCTGTGTGTCAGTAGCCACTTTATGTATTAGGATTTTATAGATTCCAGTCAGGAAAAAATCCCCCATCATAAAAGCTGTCTGTGGGATGACCAATATTGGTGCGTTCCAAAAGTTTGGATCCTCTCGTTTAAGGGTATTAATGTAATGACGTACTTGTAGGTACGCATATAACTAGTTTTTTGGCCTTGCGTATTGGGTGTGTAATTCATGAAAAATGTTAACTGTGTGTGACAGAGAGTCCAGGACATCCCCGACTACTTTTATGCCTCTCTCCCTCCACTGGTGAAATGGTAGAGTATCTGTACCCGCTGGAAAGCCCAAATTGCCAACCAAAGGTAGCAGACGTGGGGAAGGGTGACATGGTCCCAGGAATTCATGGGCAGAGCGCCAAGCTGCAAGAGGACCTCTGTAAAGAATAGAAGATCTAATATGACAAGGAGTCTCACCTGGCCTGAGATATGGTAAGTATGACAATTCTATTGGTTTTAGGACTGCATTCTCCAAACCCACATCAGTAAAATGAGACATACCTAGTTGCCAATCCATAACAAGCTGGATCTTTGCCGCCCAATTAAAGAGTTTGTATGGAAGTTGTAAAGTTTTAGCTGCTGTACAAGGTTTGCCCCCACGCCAGACAAAAATTTGAATAGCTTGATTCAGAGCTCCAAGGTCCATTTTTGTGATCAGGAATGGCAACATGAAGCATCAGGTAAAATATGCGGAGTAGAGTGACCATCTTTATGAGGCTAATACGTCCCATGAGGGATAGCGGAAGAGATTTCCATTGTCGTAACTGGTCACAGAGGGTCTTGCATTGTCTTGATATATTCAGATCATATAGGCAGTGCGGGTTTCTGTGAAGGTGAATGCCAAGATATGTGAGCTTATTTCCAACCACTATTGGAATGTTTGTTTAGCCATAAGATTTCTGTTGTATTGACCTTATAACCGGAGATGGTGCCAAAATCTTGAATTGTTTTAAAGATATTAAGGATATGTTTGGCCATATCTCTTACAAATAGTAACATATCTTCAGCGTATAAGGCTAACGTTTGAGGTTTCCCGTGTATAAAGAGTCCCGGGAAGACCTGTCTTAGCTTGATGGCCAATGGCTCTAGTCAAAAAGCAACGGGGATAAGGGGCAACCCTGTCTGGTACACCCCTGCAAAAAGATGTCTGCTGAAAAGATCCCATTGGTAATAATACGAGCCATCGGTTGTGAGTATATATTTTGAATAACCTGTACAAAATGACCAGTAATGTGAAAGCGATTCACAGTGTCAATCAAATGATCCCACTCCACACGGTCGAAGGCCTTCTCTGCATCCGAGGATAGCAGGAAGGCCTCCGACAAATAATTTCTGTGTTTCCCCTCTCCTCATCTCCAACAGTGCTCAATGACCTGCAGCACCGTTCTCAAATTAACTGTAGTCGTTCTTTTGTAGACAAATCCTGTCTGATCAGTGTGAAGAAGGGAAGGGAGAAGGATTTTCAAACATCCCGCCAGAAAAGCCATAAAGATCTTATAATCTGCGTTCAACAGTGAAATAGGCCGGTAAGATTCTGGCAAGGAGTGATCTTTGCCCACTTTTGGCAGAAGCGTGATGTGCGCAGCTTAGAAGGTGCCAGATGGGTGATTCCCTTCTTGGAAATATCCATTGTAAAAGGTCTTAAGGACCCCTGAAACATTGGGTTGCAATAGGCGATAGAATTCAATGGGAAGGCCATTTGGACTTGGTGCCTTACCCAAAGCCATCTTAGATGTTATGCTATTCAGCTCTTCAGTGGTTATAGGGATGTTCAGTTGGTCTAATTGGTCTTGTGAGAACCATGGGAGAAGTGTATATTTTCCCTTTGTACTTCAGAGAGGCCACATCTCTTTCCGCCGTCCACGCATTTACTAATGAAGCAAACATCTTTCCCGACCTATTTCCAAACCGATAATACTTGGAAGCTTTTTTAAGAAGACCAGAGGCCACCTGTTGAGTTAAAAAGGTGCCAGCAATACCACAATGGCGAAAAATAAGCAGTCATAGACCGAGCTAAATCATTGCTGTATATTTATTGTCACATCAAGAAAAACAAAGGTTCCACCACTCCACACACATCAGCTACATCCAACGCGTTTCCTGCTGCTAAACAGCACTTCGTCAGGGATACTCACAGCTGTCTAATTACACCTTTTATTTGGCTCACCACTCATTCCCAAAATTTAAAGGTATATTACCGCAAACAAATTCAGCGGCATATTACTAACCTATAAGCCATTCATTATAAAAAGGTGCATCAATATCACATTCCAATGTATAAAATAACAAACATAAATTTACAAGTTAAGAGTACATTGTATCTAAAAAAAGCTGAAACTATAGAAAATAGTCTTAAACGAAATTTTTCTATTAAAGAGAAAAAGGATGACAGGATGTGGCTAAAAAAGAAAAATGGGAATTATAGATGTGGTGGCAAACCATGTAAATCATGTAAATATCTTATTAGGAGTGTTACTTTTAACTCCACAGTAACAGGTAATGTATACATGGTGAACCACCACCTTAACTGTAATTCCAGATATATAGTGTATCTCATCACTTGTAAACTTTGTTTTTTTCAATACACTGGTAGAACGACACGTATGCTCAAAGATAGAGTGAGAGAACACTTGTTGTCTCTTGAAAGTGAAGTACCTAAGACACCAGTAGCGAAACACTTTGCTCAGCACAGGAGAAGTGCTAATTTTGATAAAAGTGAATTAAAATACATTAATACTTTATTTTCATTTCAAGGTATTGATCATGTGCCCAAATTAAATACAGGTGGCAATAGATCTCAGACACTGAATAGCAGAGAAGTCTATTGGATTTATACCTTGAAAACAGGGAGTCCTTTGGGCATAAATGAAAATTCAGATGTAAAATTATACATAGGCAACTAAGATGTAATCAGTAGGTAGTTGTAATCTATTTTTTTTCCTCAAGAGGATGATATTACTATTATAGGAAATAAAACTGACACGCTATATGTATAACTATTTGAAAATTATAGTGATAGGTTATTCCAAGTGTAACTATTATTAGAGGTTATTTACTATATATAATGTTGAGTATTAAGTACATATAAAAATATATATTGAAAAAATGCCCTTGAACTGTAACTGCTGAACTAGCTTTAGTACTGTATAAACAAATACATAAACATCAATGCATTAAAATGATCTGTTCTAGCGGGATTCATATAGTATAAGTTGTAACCCCCACTATGATGTGTTAATTGTCTATATATATTTTTAGATACAATGTACTCTTAACTTGTAAATTTATGTTTGTTATTTTATACATTGGAATGTGATATTGATGCACCTTTTTATAATGAATGGCTTATAGGTTAGTAATATGCCGCTGAATTTGTTTGCGGTAATATACCTTTAAATTTTGGGAATGAGTGGTGAGCCAAATAAAAGGTGTAATTAGACAGCTGTGAGTATCCCTGACGAAGTGCTGTTTAGCAGCAGGAAACGCGTTGGATGTAGCTGATGTGTGTGGAGTGGTGGAACCTTTGTTTTTCTTGATGTGACAATAAATATACAGCAATGATTTAGCTCGGTCTATGACTGCTTATTTTTCGCCATTGTGGTATTGCTGGATTCCTTTTGGTGTGTGAGATACACCGCAGAGATTTCTAAGCTACAGGTTCTGTACTGAATAGACGCTATCCGGTGAGGAGGAGGAGTGCCTGGAAACTTTCCATCATCCCGCAAAGTGGGGCCGGATAACCGTGAGTAACCTGGGTTGTTGTTTTTATAAACACACAAAGTTAGTTCGATACCACTAATATATCCTCAAGTTGTTTACTTGTGATACATTATATTATACTGGAATACTGGAGAATTTGGTGGTTATTTGAACATATATACCTACAAAGGAGAAACATAATATTTTATAGTGTATATGAAAAACTCACCCAGCCGAACATATATACATTTAACACTCTATGTGTACCTGGAAACAAGAGTGTTATCAGTAAGAACTTTGAAACAATTTAAATTCCTGCAAATAACCGGGTTGTGGCAACAACACATGAGAGATTACAAACCCATTTATAACGCAATAGACTGTTTTGTGTTGCACACAGCAAAAAGGTTAAGTGGATACATTTCTTATGGCTTATATACACAGTTTTGCAACAGTGTGTCTTTGCTTGAGTTAAAAAGGTGTCCAGGTCTTCTTTAATTGCGATGTAATGTTCATAGAGCTCTCTAGATTGAGAGGAACAATATGACTGATAAGACACTGCCAATTGTTTTTGCAGGGTAACATATCTGTGCTGTGTTTTGCGGCATAGATTAGCTAGGTATGAGATGATGTTACTGTCAGGGTTTTTTCCCTGTTGTGTTTGCCATGTGCTGCTGGCAGCCATTTTACTCACCTCTCTTCCTGACTATGGTGCATTGTGGGGGATGCTGCTCATTTCCTGCACTTCCTTTTATGGCCAGACTGGTGTGTATCATCCATGTGAGACAGGATGCAGTCTCAGAATTGTGATGTAATCACTTATTATTTAAAAGGCCTCTGTTCAGTATGCTTTGCCTTTGCGTTGTCTCAGACCTGTTTGTGAGAGTTCCTGTGTATTACCTGGCTGCCTGACGTCCTTCCTGGTTCCTGATCCCTGGCTTGTTCCTGACTCTGCTGTTTTCCTTGTTCCTGATTCCGGCTCGTCTGACTATTCGCTTTGGCTCCTGACTCGGCTCGTCTGACTACCAGCTCTGGTTTTGACTCCTGGCTTGTTATTTGACTTGTGGACTTTTTATTATTTTTTGCGTCATGTTCTGCTGAATCCTGGTACATGTTCCGGACAGGCAGTGTGCAGAAATCCTCATTCCCCTGTGGGGATGAATGCTGCAGCTGTAGGCCTCTAAGATGGCGCCAAAAGGTTTTCACGCTCTTTTGTAGTTCCAGCGCCGATGGATCCAGGCCAGGTCCGTTCTCACCCTGCAGAAGCAGTCGCCTCAGCGATCTCATTCTGCGTTGCACCTCTCGCTTAAGGTCAGATGTCTGTGGTGGCTACAACAAGGCCATTTGTGCGCAGCCTAGTAGCTGATCTGATGCGGATCTACACGCCGGAATGGCGTTCTCCATGATGCGTTGTCACCTCAACTCCACTCGGGCTGAGCAGGGACAATCCGAGCTCAGGGGTAAGTCAGCTAGCAATGAGTTATTGCGAGCTGTCACTCCCTCCACTCCGCCGTCTCTGGAAGGTGTTGTCTTGTTTACCAAATCAGGAAGCCAAAATGGCCGCGGCATAGAACAGGCGCTGTCACTCCGCACCTACTGTGCTAAATCGGCTTTGGTGGGGGAGAGGATTGATACCTAGATTCCACTATGGGATCGGAGAGCAGCATGGAGCTCCAAAAAAGTGCTGCTTTTTATATTTATATTTTTAATATTTTTTAATGAATTGTCCACTGATTATTTTTTTTTACGTGTTTTAGGCATGGTCTCTGAGTAATTGTTCCTTTATACCTAGGTCAAACTTTCTGTTAGCTTCCAAATCAAAATAAACAACTCTAACACTTTCTTTCATGCAAAAAAATAAATAAATACAATTCAAATAGAGCTCTTTAATATCTTTAAATGGACATTAAACCCAAACTTTTTCTTTCATGATTCATATCAAACAAACAATTTTAAACAACTTTCCTGTTTACTTCTATTATCTAATTTGCTTAATTCTCTTGATTCTCCTTGTTGAAGGAGCAGTAATGCACTACTGGGAGCTAGCTGAAAGCTAATGACAAAAAGCATATATGTGCAGCCACCAATCAGCAGCTTCTGAGTCTACCTAGGTATACTTTTCAACAAGGGATACTAAGTGAATGAAACAAATTAGGTAATAAAAATAAATTGGAAAGTTATTTAAAATTGCATTCTCTGTCTGAATTATAAAAGAAAAAATGTGGGTTTCATGTCCCTTTAATATGCATGAAACATGCCTTTCGGGTTAAAGCAAGCCCACAAAAAAGCTGTTTTTCTTACATTTATCATAAAATATTTTACAACGGTTTTTTTTTCTATTGTCATTTAGTAAATAAGTTTATTATTCCAGGATTTAAAGGGACATTAAACACTTTGAGATGGTAATATAAAATGATAAATTGTATATATAAAACAACTCTGCAATATACTTTCATTATTTATTTTGTCCTCTTTGCCTGTAATTCCATTCTGAAATTGTGAGCTTTTCAGTTCCTGTTAGAAATGGAAGTGCAGAACACTGTTAAATCCAGCACAACCATTGGCTGCACACTCTAGTGACCTATGTATAACTGTCCCTAATTGGCCAAAGCAGAGAAGGTAACACAAGTTACAACATGGCAGCTCCCAGTGTTTTATAGACACTAAAACTTTACACTTATTTTGTCACTTTTTAAACAACTAATGAAACTTTAAAAAATACATCTACATGTTAGTCATGGACTAATTTTTTCTTTGAATGCATCATTCTATCTAGCGTGTATTTAGTGTTTAATGTCCCTTTAAGGTTTAGGTCAAAGTTAAAAAAAAAAAAAAAAGATTAAATATAGAAAGATGCCATCATGATCAAACTTTTGCTAAGTATAATGGAATCTAATTATAAACTAATCACCATTAAAAATTAGTCCTAACAGCTTTATTTCCTTATTAAGGCTAAATAATTATGTATGCAAATGTATGCTAATGAGCAGGTATTTTTTCCATAAAAAGGTGGCAGCGCTACTCCGGAGGTATCACGTTTGTTGCTAAATTACACCGTCCCACCCTGGTATTGCAATTACCAGGACCCTGTGAGTCCCTATTTTGTGGGAGCCGATATTTTTAAAACAAGTCTATCTACCAAGGCTTGGGTAGAAATTTCCAACTTGATAATGATATGTTGGGTTAGACTTACTGGGTATTATAAAAAAGGATTCAGTATTCAAGGCCGTTGTTTTTAGAATTCTCTTGCCATAAATCTACTATATAATTTGTAGCTCTCTGAGACATATAGTTGTCGTTTATAAAAAAAAATATGATATCAATAATAATCACAACCTAATAAATAAACAATATTTTTTTCATCACTGGGTTCATGAAATCTTTTAAAATGTGAACAACTTTTCATTTAAAACAGGATATAACGTAACATATATTCACTCAGGTGTCTCTATGGAATTCAGCCTAAATATATGCATTATACACTCTGTTGTTCTATATTTAACACATTAAATATTCCATAGAAACTGCTCTTATGCACTCTGTAAAAGAGTGTGTGGTGCGTGTATGAAATGTCCAACTAACGTCAGAGCCATAAGATGTTTGCTGAGGTTAAATTCTGCATATATAATGTAGCTACTGGAGTGAAATGGCAGATATTAAGTGTGTTGGAATACCAGCTGTGGTCTCTTTGCTCTCCAGAAATAGCTGAGGTATTAGTGATTTTCATTTTTAGAGACAGGGTTTGTATTGTTTGGAGCTGAATGCTGCCTGTTTTTTTAACCAAAGAAGTTTATTCAAGTAGACATTTTGTTTTTATTTCAAAGTGTGACATTTCTTAACTATACCACCTGCTCTATTTTAACTCATGACGATATGTAATCAGTGCTAAATATTTCCCATAACATTTAAGTATTTATAATTAAAGGGATAGTCTACTCCAAAATTGTTATTGTTTAAAAAGATAGATAATCCCTTTTTTACCCATTCCCCAGTTTTGAATAACCAATACACTTTTAATATACTTTTTACCCCTGTGATTACCTTGTATCTAAGCCTCTGCAGACTGCTCCCTTATTTCAGTTATTTTGACAGACTTGCATTTTAGCCAATCAGTGCTGACGCCTAGGTAACTCCACGGATGTGAGCATAATGTTATCTATATGGCACATGTGAACTAAGGCCCTCTAGCTGTGAAAAACTGTAAAAATGCATTCAGGTAAGAGGCGGCCTTCAAGGGCTTAGAAATAAGCATATGAGCCTACCTAGGTTTACCAAGAGAACAAAGCAAATTTGATTATAAAAGTAAATTAGAAAGTTGTTTAAAATTACATGCCCTATCTGAATCATAAAAGTTTAATTCTAACTAGACTGTCCCTTTAAGTATATAAGCATTAGTCAATTTGTATTTATATGTAAGTAGAGGAAAATAAGAAAGCATGCAACATACATACCAGCTAATACAAAGATATGACTTCCGGGTTCTCCTTGTTTAATAATGTAATCTCCTTGTGAGTATGTCCTTTCGTACATACATTCAACCATATCTCGGATTTGATGAGGATCCAATCTCTTCAAAAACTGGTTCTTGAATAATGCATCAGTTATCAGCTTTTTTTCACTTGTTCGGAAGAAAAAAATGAAAAGTCATTCTACAACCTGTAGTTACAAAATTATTACAAAAGCAGATATAGCAGTTTTATTATTATATAATAATAATATTAATAATAAAAGACAAATACCTTTATAATCATCATTACCATCATCAGCTGTTGATATCATATTTTGAGAGATAAATATAGCTTTTTATACTTATATTTTACTAGGCGATAGGCCTGCCCAGAGGGCAGTCTATGTTTAACAAATACAAACCCCCAAGGTAAAGTTTCAGAAAAAATAAAAAAAAGTAAAATTACAGAAAAAAATTAAACAAAGCTATCCAAAATAAAAAATGTAAACCTAAACTAATACCCCTATAAAAATAAAAAATCCCCCCCAAAAGAAAACACCCCCTAATCTAATACTAAACTACCAATAACCCTTTAAAGGGCCTTTTTTGTAGGATATTGCCCGAAGTTAAATAGCTCTTTTACTTACAAAAATTACCAATTAACAGTAAAAACCCCCACCCACCAAACGCCCCAAAATAAAAAACTAAACTACCCATTGCCCTTAAAGGGGCATTTGTATGGGCATTGCCCTTAAAAGGTCATTCAGCTCTTTTTCAGCCCAAAATTTGCTAATCTAAAAAAAAAAAGCCATCCCAAAAAATAAAAAAAAGCCTAAGACTAAGCCCCAAATAGGTACTCACCATTCCTGAAGTCCGGCAGAGAAGGTCTTCTTCCAGGCAGCTCCATCATTTTCTATTTTCATCCGGAACGAAGGTGGCGCGGAGTGGAGATGTCTTCCCCGATGCCTGGAGCCTCAGCGACGGTACTAAACGGCGGCGGTCCTTGGTAGTATCGTTCCTCGGCCGCGTGCAGGCTCCTCTCCATCAGATGTCTGTTGTACACTGAAGATTGAATGCAAGGTACCACATTCAATTTAGGGTACCTTGCATTCCTATTGGCTGAAATTTTTAAATCAGCCAATAGGATTAGAGCTACTGAAATCCTATTGGCTGTTCAAAAATTTCAGCCAATAGGAATGCAAGGTACCCCATATTTATTTTATAAATATGGGGTACCTTGCATTCAATCTTCAGTGTGCGATGGACGATCGCATGAAGAGGAGCCTACACACCGCCGAGGAACGTCGCCGCCAAGGGCCGCCGCCATTGAGGACCACTGCTGAGGATCCGTGCATCGGGGGAAGCCAGTTCCACACCTCCGCTCCGTGCTGCCTTCGCTCTGGATGAAGATAGAAGATGATGGAGCCGCCTGGAAGAAGACCTCCGCCGGACTTCAGGAATGGTGAATACCTATTTGGGGCTTAGTTTTAGGATTTTTTTTTATTTTTTGTGGTGGCTGAATGCCCTTTTAAGGGCAATGCCCATACAAATGCCCCTTTAGGGGCAATGGGTAGTTTAGGTTTTTTTATTTTGGGGGGCTTAGTGGGTTAGGGTTTTTTACTGTTAGGGGGGATTTAGTAATTTTTTTATGTAAAAGAGCTGTTTAACTTAGGGCAATGCCCTACAAAAGGTCCTTTTAAGGGCTATTGGCAGTTTAGATTAGGGGGTGTTTTTATTTTGTTTTGTTTTTTATTTTCTTAGGGATTAGGTATAAAAAAATATTTTTGATAATTTTGTTTATTTTTTTCTGTAATTTTAGAGTTTTTTAATTTTTTGTAATTTAATGTTAGGATTTTTTATTTTAATTGTAATTTAGTAGTAATTGGGGTTAATTTAGGGGGTGTTAGGTTAGGGGGCTTAGTAATTAAATTAGTTATTTGCGTTGTGGGGGGGGTTTGCGGTATAGGGGTTAATATATTAGGTTTATTGCGATGTGGGGGGGTTGGCAGTTTAGGGGTTAATATTTTAATTATGTTATTTGTGGATTAGGGGTTAATTATTTTATTGTTTTGCGATGTCAGGGTTGGCGGTTTAGGTGTTTGTTAACACTTTGTGCAGGAGGTTAGGTTTTTTGTAAAAAATATTGAGGGGGGGTTATATAGTTTAGGGTGGGCACTTTGTAAAAGAGCTAAATGCCCTTTTAAGGGCAATGCCCAAACATATGCCATTTTCAGGGCAATGGGTAGTTTAGGTTTTTTATTGTTAGGTTCTTTTATTTTGGGGAGTTTGGTGGGTGGGGGATCTTACTGTTAGGGGGGACTTTGTGTATTTTGACTGTAAAAGAGCTGTTTATCTTGGTGCAATGCCCTGCAAAAAGCCCTTTTAACCCCTTAAGGACCAAGGCCATTTTTCAATTTCTTTAACTGAAGGACCAGGGCTATTTTTAAATTTCTGTGGTGTTTGTGTTTAGCTGTAATTTTCCTCTTACTCATTTACTGTACCCACACATATTATATACTGTTTTTCTCGCCATTAAATGGACTTTCTAATGATACCATTATTTTCATCATATCTTATAATTTACTTTAAAAAAATTATAAAATATGAGGAAAAAAACACACTTTCTCCTGTTAAGTGTGGTCAGTCCACGGGTCATCATTACTTCTGGGATATTAACTCCTCCCCAACAGGAAGTGCAAGAGGATTCACCCAGCAGAGCTGCTATATAGCTCCTCCCCTCTACGTCACCCCCAGTCATTCTCTTGCACCCAACGAATAGATAGGATGTGTGAGAGGACTGTGGTGATTATACTTAGTTTCATACCTTCAATCAAAAGTTTGTTATTTTATAATAGCACCGGAGTGTGTTATTCCTTCTCTGGTAGAATTTGAAGAAGAATCTACCTGAGTTTTTTCTATGATTTTAGCTGGCGTAGTTAAGATAATATTGCTGTTTCTCGGCCATCTGAGGAGAGGTAAACTTCAGATCAGGGGACAGCGGGCAGATTAATCTGCAAAGAGGTATGTAGCAGCTTATTATTTTCTGACAATGGAATTGATGAGAAAATTCTGCCATACCGATATAATGTAAACTCAGCCTTAAATGCAGTAGCAGCAACTGGTATCAGGCTGTCATGTATGTATATTTTACACTTCAGTATTCTGGGGAATGGCACTTCACTGGAATTATACTGTATGCATAAGACTTTAGCCTATTTTGCAGGGACTAGCAACAGGCTTTTTAATAACACTTAATTTATTTAATGTTAAACGTTTTTTGCTGGCATGTAAAATCGTTTAATTTTCTGAGGTACTGGGTGAAAAAATGTTTTGGGCACTATTTTCCACTTGGCAGTCGTTTTATTTAATTTATGACAGTTTACTGATCTCTCTCACTGTTGTGTGTGAGGGGGAGGGGCCTTTTTTGGCGCTTTTGCTACGCATCAAAAAATTCAGTCAGAAGTTCATTGTCTTCCCTGCATGATCCGGTTCATCTCTACAGAACTCCGGGGTCTTCAAAACTTGTTTTGAGGGAGGTAATCACTCACAGCAGAGCTGTGAGATTGTAGTTGACTGTGATAAAAAACGTTTATTTCTGTATTTTTTTTCTGCTATCAGGGTTAGTTATCCTTTGCTAATGGGAACAATCCTTTGCTAAAATTGTGTTTTGCAAAGATTTGATGCTATAACTTTTCAGTTTATTAATTTTCAACTGTCATAACTTTTTCTGTGCTTCTTATAGGCACAGTACGTTTTCATATTATAGTAAATTACTTGAAAAGTATTTCCAAGTTGCTAGTTTATTTGCTAGTGTGTTAAACATGTCTGATTCAGAGGAAGATATCTGTGCTATATGTGCTAAAGCCAAAGTGGAGCCCAATAGAAATTTATGTACTAACTGCATTGATGCTACTTTAAATAAAAGTCAATCTGTACAAATTGAACATATTTCACCAAACAACGAGGGGAGAGTTATGCCGACTAACTCGCCTCACGTGTCAGTACCTGCATCTCCCGCTCGGGAGGTGCGTGATATTGTAGCGCCGAGTACATCTGGGCGGCCATTACAAATCACATTACAGGATATGGCTACTGTTATGACTGAAGTTTTGGCTAAATTACCAGAACTAAGAGGTAAGCGTGATCACTCTGGGGTGAGAACAGAGTGCGCTGATAATATTAGGGCCATGTCAGACACTGCGTCACAATTTGCAGAACATGAGGACGGAGAGCTTCATTCTGCGGGTGACGGTTCTGATCCAAACAAACTGGATTCAGACATTTCAAATTTTAAATTTAAGCTGGAAAACCTCTGTGTATTACTAGGGGAGGTGTTAGCGGCTCTGAATGATTGTAACACAGTTGCAATACCAGAGAAAATGTGTAGGTTGGATAAATATTTTGCGGTACCGTCGAGTACTGACGTTTTTCCTATACCTAAGAGACTTACTGAAATTGTTACTAAGGAGTGGGATAGACCCGGTGTGCCGTTCTCACCCCCTCCGATATTTAGAAAGATGTTTCCAATAGATGCCACCACACGGGACTTATGGCAAACAGTCCCTAAGGTGGAGGGAGCAGTTTCTACTTTAGCTAAGCGTACCACTATCCTGGTGGAGGATAGCTGTGCCTTTTCAGATCCAATGGATAAAAAGTTAGAGGGTTACCTTAAGAAAATGTTTGTTCAACAAGGTTTTATATTGCAACCTCTTGCATGCATTGCACCTGTCACGGCTGCAGCAGCATTTTGGTTTGAGTCTCTGGAAGAGACACTTGAATCAGCTCCATTAGATGAGATTACACACAAGCTTAAAGCCCTTAAGTTAGCTAACTCATTTATTTCGGATGCCGTAGTACATTTAACTAAACTTACGGCTAAGAATTCCGGATTCGCCATTCAGGCGCGCAGAGCACTGTGGCTAAAATCCTGGTCAGCTGACGTTACTTCTAAATCTAAATTGCTTAATATACCTTTCAAAGGGCAGACCTTATTCGGGCCCGGGTTGAAAGAAATTATCGCTGACATTACAGGAGGTAAAGGCCATGCTCTGCCTCAAGACAGAGCCAAACCTAAGGCTAGACAGTCTATTTTTCGTTCCTTTCGTAATTTCAAAGCAGGAGCAGCATCAACTTCCTCTGCACCAAAACAGGAAGGAGCTGTTGCTCGCTACAGACAAGGCTGGAGACCTAACCAGTCCTGGAACAAGGGCAAGCAGGCCAGGAAACCTGCTGCTGCCCCTAAGACAGCATGAATTGAGGGCCCCCGATCCGGGATCAGATCTAGTGGGGGGCAGACTTTCTCTCTTCGCCCAGGCTTGGGCAAGAGATGTCCAGGATCCCTGGGCGTTAGAGATCATATCTCAGGGATACCTTCTGGACTTCAAATCCTCTCCCCGAAGAGGGAGATTTCATCTGTCAAGGTTGTCAACAAACCAAATAAAGAAAGAGGCGTTTCTACGCTGCGTACAAGATCTTTTATTAATGGGAGTGATCCATCCGGTTCCGCGGTCGGAACAGGGACAAGGGTTTTACTCAAATCTGTTTGTGGTTCCCAAAAAAGAGGGAACTTTCAGGCCAATCTTGGATTTAAAGATCCTAAACAAATTCCTAAGAGTTCCATCGTTCAAGATGGAAACTATTCGGACAATTTTACCCATGATCCAAAAGGGTCAGTACATGACCACAGTGGATTTAAAGGATGCTTACCTTCACATACCGATTCACAAAGATCATTACCGGTATCTAAGGTTTGCCTTTCTAGACAGGCATTACCAGTTTGTAGCTCTTCCATTCGGATTGGCTACGGCTCCAAGAATCTTCACAAAGGTTCTGGGTGCTCTTCTGGCGGTACTAAGACCGCGAGGAATTTCGGTAGCTCCATACCTAGACGACATTCTGATACAAGCTTCAAGCTTTCAAACTGCCAAGTCTCATACAGAGTTAGTACTGGCATTTCTAAGGTCGCATGGATGGAAGGTGAACGAAAAGAAGAGTTCTCTCTTTCCACTCACAAGAGTTCCCTTCTTGGGGACTCTTATAGATTCTCTAGAAATGAAGATTTACCTGACAGAAGACAGGTTAACAAAGCTTCAAAATGCATGCCGTGTCCTTCATTCCATTCAACACCCGTCAGTAGCTCAATGCATGGAGGTGATCGGCTCAATGGTAGCGGCAATGGACATAGTACCCTTTGCACGCCTACATCTCAGACCGCTGCAATTGTGCATGCTAAGTCAGTGGAATGGGGATTACTCAGACTTGTCCCCTACTCTGAATCTGGATCAAGAGACCAGAAATTCTCTTCTATGGTGGCTTTCTCGGCCACATCTGTCCAGGGGGATGCCATTCAGCAGGCCGGACTGGACAATTGTAACAACAGACGCCAGCCTACTAGGTTGGGGCGCTGTCTGGAATTCTCTGAAGGCTCAGGGACAATGGAATCAGGAGGAGAGTCTCCTACCAATAAACATTCTGGAATTGAGAGCAGTTCTCAATGCCCTTCTGGCTTGGCCCCAGTTAACAACCCGGGGGTTCATCAGGTTTCAGTCGGACAACATCACGACTGTAGCTTACATCAACCATCAGGGAGGGACAAGAAGCTCCCTAGCAATGATGGAAGTATCAAAGATAATTCGCTGGGCAGAGTCTCACTCTTGCCACCTGTCAGCAATCCACATCCCGGGAGTGGAGAACTGGGAGGCGGATTTCCTAAGTCGTCAGACTTTTCATCCGGGGGAGTGGGAACTTCATCCGGAGGTCTTTGCCCAAATACTTCGACGTTGGGGCAAACCAGAGATAGATCTCATGGCGTCTCGACAGAACGCCAAGCTTCCTCGTTACGGGTCCAGATCCAGGGATCCGGGAGCGGTTCTGATAGATGCTTTGACAGCACCTTGGACCTTCGGGATGGTTTATGTGTTTCCACCCTTTCCGATGCTTCCTCGATTGATTGCCAGAATCAAACAGGAGAGAGCATCAGTGATTCTAATAGCGCCTGCATGGCCACGCAGGACCTGGTATGCAGATCTAGTGGACATGTCATCCTGTCCACCTTGGTCCCTACCTCTGAAACAGGACCTTCTGATCCAGGGTCCCTTCAAACATCAAAATCTAATTTCTCTGAAGCTAACTGCTTGGAAATTGAATGCTTGATTTTATCAAAACGTGGTTTTTCTGAGTCAGTTATTGATACCTTAATACAGGCTGGGAAGCCTGTTACCAGAAAGATTTACCATAAGATATGGCGCAAATACTTACATTGGTGCGAATCCAAGAGTTACTCATGGAGTAAGGTTAGGATTCCGAGGATATTGTCTTTTCTACAAGAAGGTTTAGAAAAGGGTTTATCCGCTAGTTCCTTAAAGGGACAGATTTCAGCTCTGTCCATTCTTTTACACAAACGTCTGTCAGAAGTTCCGGACGTTCAAGCTTTTTGTCAGGCTTTAGCTAGGATCAAGCCTGTGTTTAAAACTGTTGCTCCACCATGGAGTTTGAACTTAGTTCTTAATGTTTTACAGGGTGTTCTGTTTGAACCCCTTCATTCCATTGATATCAAGCTGTTATCTTGGAAAGTTCTGTTTTTAATGGCAATTTCCTCGGCTCGAAGAGTCTCTGAGTTATCTGCCTTACATTGTGATTCTCCTTATCTGATTTTTCATTCAGACAAGGTAGTTCTGCGTACTAAACCTGGGTTCCTACCTAAGGTGGTCACTAACAGGAATATCAATCAAGAGATTGTGGTTCCATCTTTGTGTCCTAATCCTTCTTCGAAGAAGGAACGTCTGCTACACAATCTAGATGTAGTCCGTGCCCTGAAATTTTATCTACAGGCAACTAAGGATTTTCGACAAACGTCTTCCCTGTTTGTCATTTATTCTGGTCAGAGGAGAGGTCAAAAAGCTTCGGCTACCTCTCTCTCTTTTTGGCTTCGTAGCATAATACGGTTAGCCTATGAGACTGCTGGACAGCAGCCTCCTGAAAGAATTACAGCACATTCTACTAGAGCTGTGGCTTCCACTTGGGCCTTTAAGAATGAGGCTTCTGTTGAACAGATTTGCAAGGCTGCAACTTGGTCTTCTCTTCATACCTTTTCCAAATTTTACAAATTTGACACTTTTGCTTCTTCGGAGGCTGTTTTTGGGAGAAAGGTTCTTCAGGCAGTGGTTCCTTCCGTATAAAGAGCCTGCCTGTCCCTCCCGTCATCCGTGTACTTTAGCTTTGGTATTGGTATCCCAGAAGTAATGATGACCCGTGGACTGACCACACTTAACAGGAGAAAACAAAATTTATGCTTACCTGATAAATTCCTTTCTCCTGTAGTGTGGTCAGTCCACGGCCCGCCCTGTTTTTTTATGGCAGGTAAAAATTTTTGAATTATACTCCAGTCACCACTACACCCTTTGGCTTCTCCTTTCTCGTTGGTCCTTGGTCGAATGACTGGAGGTGACGTAGAGGGGAGGAGCTATATAGCAGCTCTGCTGGGTGAATCCTCTTGCACTTCCTGTTGGGGAGGAGTTAATATCCCAGAAGTAATGATGACCTGTGGACTGACCACACTACAGGAGAAAGGAATTTATCAGGTAAGCATAAATTTTGTTTTTTCTAACTTTGACCCCCACAATCTGTTACACATCTACAATCACCAAAAAACACCCATGCTAAATAGTCCCTGAATATCCCTTGACATGTATATATTTTTTATTAGAAGACATCCCAAAGTATTGATCTAGGCCCATTTTGGTATATTTCATGCCACCATTTCACCACCAAATGCGATCAAATAAAAAAAATTGCCAAATAATTTCCCAAATATTTTCACAAACTTTAGGTTTCTCACTGAAATTATTTACAAACAACTTTTGCCGCTAAATACCACTGCGCATCACACGTGTATTATGCCTAGCAGTGAAGGGGTTAATTAGGGAGCATGTAGGGAGCGTCTAGGGTTAATTTTAGCTTTAGTATAGTGTAGTAGACAACCCCAAGTATTGATCTAGGCCCATCTTGGTATATTTCATGCTACCATTTCACAGCTAAATACCATCAAATAAAAAAAAAACGTAACATTTTTCACAATTTTATATTTCTCACTGAAATTATTTACAAACAACTTTTGCAAGTATTACATAAATGATTGTAAATACTTCTCTGGGATCCCCTTTGTTCAGAAATAGCAGACATATATGGCTTTGGCGTTGTTTCTTGGTAATTAGAAGGCCGCTAAATGCCGCTGCGCACCACACATGTATTATGCCCAGCAGTGCAGGATTAATTTTAGCTTTAGCGTAGAGATCAGCCTCCCACCTGACACATCACACCCCAAGATCCCTCCCAAACAGCTCTCTTCCCTCCCCATCCCACAATTGTCCCCGCCATATTAAGTACTGGCAGAAAGTCTGCCAGTACTAAAATAAAAGGTATATTTAAAAAAAAAAAAAAAATTGTATAGCATATTTACATATGCAGCTGTGTAGGATCCCCCCTTAGTTCCCAACCTCCCTGATCCCCCCCAAACAGCTCTCTAACCCTCCACCTCTACCTTACTGGGAGCCATCTTGGGAACTGGCAGCTGTCTGCCAGTACCCAGTTTGCAAATAAAAATGTTTCTTTTTTATTTTTTTTATTTTTTTTCCTTTTTTCTGTAGTGTAGCTCCCGCTCCCAGATCCCTTAGATTTACTTTTATTAGGGATTTTATCCCCCCCTTACTGCCACTTATAACAAATGTTTTTTTCTGTAGTGTAGCGGTTCCCACCCGCTCCCTCCCCATGCACGCGACCGCCCGCCACCCCCCGTGCGCGCTCCCGACAATCCCGCCCCCGATCCCGCCCCCTCTCTCTTCAGTATTTCATCGATGGCCGCCCACCGAGATTTATAACAACTTTTAATGAAGGCTCAAAAAGTTTAGAAAAAATAATTAAAAAACACTGGCCATTACTTCAATTAGATCCCATTTTAGGGCCATCATTGGGGGATAAACCGACTATTAATTATAGGAAAGGCAAAAGCCTCAAGAATATTCTCGCTCCAAGTAAAATTAAACCCACTATTAAAAATATGGCTAGTGAAACAGGGACCGAAAAAACAGGAACAACCTGGTTGAGTGAATGGAAGGGAACCATGAGATGTGGAAAATCCCGTTGCAACATGTGTAAACATGTCAATAGAGCTCCTACATTTTCTAATAGTTCACTAACTGAAACTTTTAACATTTCATTTAGAAGTAATTGTGAATCTATATATGTTGTCTATTTATTGCAATGTGGGTGCGGCCTACTTTATGTGGGCCGTACGAAACGCCAAATAAGACGGCGAGTTAATGAACACATATACAATATAGAAAAAAAGATGATAAATCATAGTGTTCCTAAACATTTCTTGGAATGCCACAGACATAACCCTAGCTCTCTCAAAGTTCAAGTTATTGATAGAGTTCCTACAACTAAACCTAATCGCCTTTTAGAATTGAGAAAGTTAGAAACTAAATGGATTTATAAACTAAACACATTACAACCATATGGTCTTAATATAGACATAGACGTAGCAGCATTTGTATAAAAATGTATAAAAACATACAAATGAAAATTAAAATAAATAAATAAAAATATTTAATTCCTACTGTCTTTTAACAAATTTTCAAATTTTAAATTTTAATATTTTTTTTTAATTATTAATTTTTCAAATTTTTTAGATTAATATAATAACAACATGTTTTTAATATTTAATATAGAATAATTAGATTTAAATAATTTATATTTTAAGTATGTAATTCACTGTGAGATTCATTATGTGTGTATGTATAATAACATTAGCTTAATATGTGCTTTTAAATAATTTTATTATGATCCAAACTTATCAATTTTATAGGAATGTGCATCTTTAATATCAGAACACACAATATGGTACATATCAGGTAGTTGTAATATATATCAAATAAGGGACAACATGGGTCAAAAACGTTTATTGCAGGAGTATAAAATAGACTGCCAGCATCCAATATGACATAAACTGTAAATATTAATAATATCAATAACATCACAGCATATATATTTTTTAGGGCAATCATGGGCAATCAAAAATAAAAGATGTTATCTCCAATAAGGTATAGAATTTGCTCTGACAGTCATTAGGAAATATAACATAATTCTAACATAATTTGATTCAGAGCTACTATCAATACCACAATATATCAGACCAATAATATATTATTTTTCTGATTGATAATAATATATATGATATGTTATATTTCTGGGTTATATGTGAGTTACATATTGTGTTTTTATAAAAATATCTGTTTGTTTCAAAATATATGTTTGTTTATAACATGAACGCTTTCTCCATAACACACGCTGTTGAGAAATGACAGCGCTGTTGCTGTGTGGCTAAACAAACAAATATACATATGGAGTTTGGCAATTGGCTCTAAAAATCACGCCCTCTATTATCTGATTGGCCATCAGTGTACCACAACACATAGGATTATATGGACTTTATGATTGGCCAAATATACACACCCACGAATCTAATTGGACTCTGGCCCTTTAAAAGAAGAGGGCGGCAAGAAAAATCATATTCGACTTTATCCTTTGAAAAAGCCCAGCCGCTGACTGGGGGAAACGCGTTAGAAACCGGCAGACAGGTCCGACGCTCAGACTTCTATTTGATCCGCTCCCTCCCATAGGCAGACAGGCAGCTAGTAAGGGCATCCGGAAAGCCCTGCTACAGAAGCCGGTTTTGTGCAGATCAACATCCAGGGACACTGACTTTCCTAGGCAGCAGTGTGGAGCGGTCATTCAAGTGGAGGAAAGAGAGTTGAACTCTGATTGCTTTTTAATCTCACTTCTAGTAAGTGCATCTTATTTACGTGTGCAAATTTTGTGAATAAAAATCTACACTTGAATCCTTTGTGCGCTCTCTCTCTTCTTTTTTGCATGTACTACTATCCCTATGACTGAGGTTTGGATTTACCCTGTCTGATTGGAGCTGCACAGGACAGGATTCGTGGTGTTACTCATCTTAAAGGGACATATCACCTTGCACTATTTTGGTTTACTTTCTATATGGGAAAGTTTTGAGAACTTTTATGGAAAAATACTAGAGGTACTGTTATAAATACAAACAGTGTGAAATATTTTTGTTTTACAGGTGGCTATTTCAAATTCCTTATAATCAATTCGCATATATTGAGCTGCTAAGTTAAGGTGCTGCTATATATACTTGCTGCTATATATACTTGCTGCTATATATACTTGCTATTCCATATATTTAAGGTGCTGCTATATATATTTGCTGCTCAATATATTTATTTTAAGGTGCTATTGTGGATTTTTGTATTTGATCAACTTGTTTTTATGCAATTTTAGAATTTTAAACATCTATTATAGAAGATAGATTTGTGATTTTTTATACTTTTATACATATTTCTATATTTATTTATAGATTATCACTAGTGTTTTATTCATTTACTATTGTTAAGATATATACACAGTTGTAATCCTTTTGGATACTGAGTTAGTTCATATAGCGCAATTTACTTTTTTCTGTTGATAATAGGAACCTTTACTCTGATAAAACTTTTTATGTAAACCGATTGACTCAGGGTCAGCTGAAATCAAACGTGGTGCAGACCCCTTGAAAATGTATTTATTCCAGTACATTATAGATAAGAAACCATGGTAGAGCTATATGAGATACCATGACTAAAGTAGGGGATTTCAGCACTCAAAATTATAACCCATTTCATCTAAATTGTTAGATATGTAAGACTGCGGAACAGCACCAAAAAATGAACTGCACATGCACAGATTAAATCACATGCAAATAGTTTATTGCAGAGTTGCTAATACAAAATAAACAGCTAGAAATTAATCATTATCTCTAGTATATACCACTGCAGTGGATTTTAAGTATTGCATATCAAACATATCAAAGTGTCATCACAAGCACATGAAAACATTTGCAGCAAGCAAGAGTTGGAACACACAACTAACCGACTCTCAACTAAAATGTAAACTAAGTTAACATTTACATGGATTCCTCCATGGTAAGGAGAAAATAAAGTCATTTTTACAGACAATATAAGTCCCGAATAGGAGAGATCAGGTGACTCAGTTAGTTGCAATATAGACCAACTTTGTAATCCAACTGAATAAACAATCTTGCAAACATATTTTTAGCAGTATGTGTTAACCGAGGTAAGAACGTCCTCAAATGTTAACTTAACTTGGAGACTTGTACAGCTTGATAGCAGATAAACCATATCTCAGTAGTGCAAACCAGAAACAATGAAACAGACCTGTTTGTAGATATTGCAGCGGCATCCGAGAAAGCAAAATCACAGGGCTAATGAATAACGGACCGGGACATGAGCCTCCGACATCTTTATCTCACCTATCCCAACTGTATCTCCTTGCTCACTAGGGACACAAACTTTGCAGGTGAACTCCTTGCCTCTGTGCATAAACCATATCCAGGCGACTTGTTATAACTGCTTGATTACCGCAAGAACCAGGCTTGCTTCTTCAGTTTGGATTTGAATTTCCCGGGCAGGCTCAGGCCAGCTGCTTATTCCACAGGTGCATTAATAGCTGCTTTTAGAAGAGTCGACGCGCGTTTCGCCCCATAATGCTGAGCGAAACAGGGGCCTCGTCAGGACTGTCAATCTCCTCAAGTTACCGGCTTATATTGCAGCACCATTGGAGGAGAGGTTTTTAGTTTAGCCATTCACAATAGCTACTTGTACCAAACCTCTTAAGATAACTGAGACAGAGCGATCATGCCTATCTTACAAATTCATTCAGTGTTTTCCAACACATAAAGTGATACAATTTAGCCATTTCCACTATTATGAAAGAACATTTTTGTTTAACAAATCATTACCAAGAAACTTTAGTTGCATGCTAAAAAATCAAATGCATGTTGCAGTTCAATCAAACTTTGTTACATTAGTTATCTATACCGAAACAAATGGACATAACGTACACTTAAATCCTAGGGAGATTAAATACTATAAATCTAGATAGAACTTTTAACTCTTATAAATAGTTAAAGAGATTACTGTGGAGGTATTTCTTAGCAAAGAAGACCCATAATTTTTATACAAACAGAAGAAAAAATGAAAATTCTTAAAATTAGCTGATAGTGTTACAGCTTCTAAAGAGGACACTTTCATTTTATTTTATCTATTTACAAAGGAAGTGGACATGGAGATCCTTGCACTCAAAAGTCATTATATAAAGTTTAAGCTTTATTTAAGAAAAGATGCATACTCAATCCTTTCGTTTAGACCAAAAGGTGACACTGTATCTAACAGGAATGTCCATCTTGCTTCCTTTTTTAATAAGCAATTATCTTCATCCCCACCTCTTCCATTTGTTATTCCCCTGTCATTCATCCAGAAATTCCAAACCACCTTCTTCCTCTCTTGCATTGAAACCTGGGTCCAAAAATAAACGTAGACCTCTAGGCACAATCTTCTTTTCTACATAGTTAGCTAAACTAGAGTAGTTCTATCTAGATTTATAGTATTTAATCTCCCTAGGATTTAAGTGTACGTTATGTCCATTTGTTTTGGTATAGATAACTAATGTAACAAAGTTTGATTGAACTGCAACATGCATTTGATTTTTTAGCATGCAACTAAAGTTTCTTGGTAATGATTTGTTAAACAAAAATGTTCTTCATAATAGTGGAAATGGCTAAATTGTATCACTTTATGTGTTGGAAAACACTGAATGAATTTGTAAGATAGGCATGATCGCTCTGTCTCAGTTATCTTAAGAGGTTTGGTACAAGTAGCTATTGTGAATGGCTAAAATAAAAACCTCCCCTCCAATGGTGCTGCAATATAAGCCAGTAACTTGAGGTGATTGACAGTCCTGACGAGGCCCCTGTTTCGCTCAGCATTATGGGGCGAAACGCGCGTCGACTCTTCTAAAAGCAGCTATTAATGCACCTGTGGAATAAGCAGCTGGCCTGAGCCTGCCCGGGAAATTCAAATCCAAACTGAAGAAGCAAGCCTGGTTCTTGCGGTAATCAAGCGGTTCTAACAAGTCGCCTGGATATGGTTTATGCACAGAGGCAAGGAGTTCACCTGCAAAGTTTGTGTCCCTAGTGAGCAAGGAGATACATTTGAGGACGTGCTTACCTCGGTTAACACATACTGCTAAAAATATGTTTGCAAGATTGTTTATTCAGTTGGATTACAAAGTTGGTCTATATTGCAACTAACTGAGACACCTGATCTGTCCTATTCGGGACTTATATTGTCTGTAAAAAGGACTTTATTTTCTCCTTATCATGGAGGAATCCATGTAAATGTTAACTTAGTTTACATTTTAGTTGAAAGTCTGTTAGTTGTGTGTTTCCAACTCTTGCTTGCTGCAAATGTTTTCATGTGCTTTTGATGACACTTTGATATGTTTGATATGCAATACTTAAAATCCACTGCAGTGGTATATACTAGAGATAATGATTAATTTCTAGCTGTTTTTTTTGTATTAGCAACTCTGCAATAAACTATTTGCATGTGATTTAATCTGTGCATGTGCAGTTAATTTTTTGGATTTGATGCTGTTCCGCAGTCTTACATATCTAAGAATTTAGATAAAATGGGTTATAATTTTGAGTGCTGAAATCCCCTACTTTAGTCATGGTATCTCATATAGCTCTACCATGGTTTCTTATCTATAATGTACTGGAATATATATATATATATATATATATATATACATATATACAAATATAAATATACTGTATATATATATATATATATATATATATATATATATATATACAGAATATATATATATATATATATATATATATAAACAGAAAATATATATATATATATATATATATATACAGTATATATATATTATAGGCATTTACAGTCATTGTAATTTGTACAGAAAAAAACAGACTGGGTTTAGATGGCACTAAAAGCTGTGGGTTTAATTTTAAAATTGCTTCTCGGTGTTCTAGCAAATTATCTCTAAACGATTATCCTTATTCGGACCATAAATCTTTCAGAACACCTAAGAGGAGGAGCCCTTACTCTGCGTACATAGTACTAAAGTGCAGAGGAGGTCTGGCTTGGGACGGCTGGAAAAGAAACAGAGAACGAATTACTTGCGCAAGTAAAACAAGTTTATCGAAAGCCCAGTGACGTCACACGCGCAAACAACAGCGTGGTTGACCCGGAGGAGAACGGCCTATCATAGCCGCAAAGAGGAGCAGGTGAGAACGGACGAAACACAAGTGGGAGCTCATACCCCTGAAAGTTCAAGAGAGAGGTAAGAGAGCCTCAAGGTCCGAAGAGTGTATTCACGGACTGTTGGGTGATTACTCCTGTAGCAAAGGGAGATTTGGATCTCACAATAAAAAGGCATATTACCAACACAGATACCGGAACAAACAAAACACTATCTATTTTTTGGCAACAAGTGTATCTCCCTGAAAGTGACACTTTTTAGATACAGCATAATCCTTGAGACAATTTTTCACTGAATAACGATTCCAAGAAGCTTGTTGAAGTTTTTTTTAGCTAAAAGGATTCAATATGACATATATGGTTTTATATTATATGGATACAGTTTAAGACTTTTAGACATTTGTATGTGTGATTGTGAACTTGATGTGGAGTAAATGTGGAGTGTGTTATTGAACTGTTTGGAATTTTAAGATTTATATATTTAGGAGAAACGGTTTACTTTTTTGAGTGCCAGAATTCTGTTTAGAATTGGTATTTTAATATTTGTGGATTTCAACAATAAAATTGTGTGATTATTATATGTAGATGTGTAGATTGCATTTGTTTAAAGGGATTCAGTAGGAGTGTATCCCCATATTAAAAATAAAAAACCTCTTAAGTGTTCTGAAAGATTTGTGGTCCGAATAAGGATAGTCGTTTAGAGATAACTTGCTAGAACACCGAGAAGCAATTTTAAAATTAAACCCACAGCTTTTAGCGCCATCTAAACCCAATATTTACTACCTTGGAAGGAGGTAGTTACCCTAGATTGGCAAGGTGGGAGTAGTCTAGCGCTTCACCTCATACTTATTGTATAACATCAGTAATTGTAATTGAACACTTATAACTTTTTTATAACTTTTTTTACAATATGTATAGGAATAATTTTTAATAGATAGTGTATATATGAGTGTAAAAGCTAATTTCAATGTATTTATGTTGTGTTTGGTGCACATCTTTTTTTATCACTAACCCTTTACGAGAGGTTGTCAGTCTCACTAACACGAGTTAGTTAGTTTGTGCTTGTGCGGTTGCGTTTACTTTCAACTTGTAATACCACACTAAAGTTAGCGAGGTTGCAATAATGATATGAGATCAGAAGTAAAAAACTAAAATTGTGATGTATGATTTCCAAAGAAGCACAAAGAGGTAGTGAGTATTTCTGACAACATTGCTAGGAGCTTCTGTGAAACTGATTAATACTGCTTTTTGACATGTACCAAAGTCACATTGTACAACAATTTTGGTAATTAGGAGAATTAAATCTATGCAAAACACTAACATGTGACTCAATCTTTATCATCTTCAGGGATGAGGGAACTTGCACAGACAAATATGTTTAGGGTCCATTGAAAAATGCTTTAAGCTTTAGGGACTGCAATTTTCATTTGCTTCAAATGAGTTTTGAAGGGATTAGTACAGTATGGGTTAAAACATTATAGAATATATGGGTTTATTATTTATTGGCATCTTATTGTTGTTCCTTGTTAAGCATTTTCAAATGATAAATAGTTTATATTATAATCAACATATGGCCAATTTCCATATTGGAAGAGGTCTGTGGACTTCAAGAATAAAGATATTTATTTTGTATTAGCATGATGAATGGAAAACTAATTGTTAAATAAAATTATAATTCTTCCAAAAATTTAGTTTTTTGATATATTTTTTTTTTGGGGGGGGGTATGCACCCACACACATGGTAATAGGGATGTGCCTCATGATAATGATAAAGGTGCTTGTTGTGTTTGAAATTTCTAAAAAAAAACAACTATTTCTCCTGTTAAGTGTAGTCAGTCCACGGGTCATCCATTACTTATGGGATTATATCTCCTCCCTAACAGGAAGTGCAAGAGGATCACCCAAGCAGAGCTGCTATATAGCTCCTCCCCTCTACGTCATACCCAGTCATTCTCTTGCACCTAACTAATAGATAGGACGTGTGAGAGGACTGTGGTTGTTAAACTTAGTTTTTATTTCTTCAATCAAAAGTTTGTTATTTTAAACAGCACCGGAGTGTGTTGTTTTTTCTCAGGCAGCATTAGAAGAAGAATCTACCTGAGTTTGTGTATGATCTTAGCGGTCGTAACTAAGATCCATTTGCTGTTCTCGGCCATTCTGAGGAGTGAGGTAACTTCAGAACAGGGGACAGCGGGCAGGGTTCACCTGCAAGGAGGTATGTTGCTGTATATTATTTTCTAAGGAATGGAATTGACTGAGAAAATACTGCTAATACCGATGTAATGTAAGTGCAGCCTTAAATGCAGTAGTAGCGACTGGTATCAGGCTGATATGTATGTATATTTAAACTTGGTATTTCTAGGGAATGGAACTTCACTAAGAAAATACTGTATACATTTAACTTATATTTGAGCCTCCACTGCAGTGAAAGCGACTAGCAGCAGGCTTATTAATAACATTTCATAATTTTATTTTTTAAACGTTTACTGGCATGTTAATCGTTTTTCTCTGAGGTACTTGGTGATAAAACTTTATGGGCATTATTTTACCACATGGCTGTCGTTTGTTTATGAATAAAATCAGTTTACTGAGCTTCCCCACTGTTGTATTATGAGTGGGAGGGGCCTATTTTGGCGCTTTATTGCGCAGTAAAAATTCAGTCACAGTCTTCCTATTTCTTCCTCCATGATCCAGGACGTCTCTACAGAGCCCTGGGGTCTCCAAAACTAGTTTTGAGGGAGGTAATCACTCACAGCAGACCTGTGAGACTGTGTTTTGACTGTGATAAAAACGTTTATTTTAAATTGTTATCCGTTTTTTGGGTACTAAGGGGTTAATCATCCATTTGCTGGTGGGTGCAATCCTTTGCTAACTTATTACATTTACTGTGAAAATTTGGTTGCTATAACTAATTTGGTTCATTGTTATTTCAACTGTGACAGTTTTTTTTTTTTTGTGCTTCTTAAAGGCACAGTAACGTTTTTTTATATTGCTTGTAAATTTATTTGAAAAGTATTTTCCAAGCTTGCTAGTTTCATTGCTAGTTTGTTTAAACATGTCTGACACAGAGGAATCTCTTTGTGCAATATGTTTAAAGGCCAATGTGGAGCCCAATAGAAATTTGTGTACTAATTGCATTGATGCTACTTTAAATAAAAGCCAATCTGTACATGTAAAGAAAATTTCACCAGACAACGAGGGGGAAGTTATGCCAACTAACTCTCCTCACGTGTCAGTACCTTCGCCTCCCGCTCAGGAGGTGCGTGATATTGTGGCGCCAAGTACATCAGGGCGGCCCTTACAAATCACTTTGCAAGACATGGCTAATGTTATGACTGAAGTACTATCTAAATTGCCAGAATTTAGGGGTAAACGCGATCACTCTGGGGTAAGAACAGAGTGCGTTGATAATATTAGAGCCATGTCTGATACTGCGTCACAATTTGCAGAACATGAGGACGGAGAGCTTCATTCTGTGGGTGACGGATCTGATCCAAGTAAAGTGGACTCAGACATTTCAAATTTTAAATTTAAGCTTGAGAACCTCCGTGTATTACTAGGGGAGGTATTAGCGGCTCTGAATGATTGTAACACGGTTGCAATTCCAGAGAAGTTATGTAGGCTGGATAGATACTATGCGGTACCGGTGTGTACTGACGTTTTTCCTATACCTAAGAGGCTTACAGAAATTATTAACAAGGAGTGGGATAGACCCGGTGTGCCTTTTTCACCCCCTCCTATATTTAGAAAAATGTTTCCAATAGATGCCACCACACGGGACTTATGGCAGACGGTCCCTAAGGTGGAGGGAGCAGTTTCTACTCTGGCTAAGCGCACCACTATCCCGGTGGAGGATAGCTGTGCTTTTTCAGATCCAATGAATAAAAAGTTAGAGGGTTACCTTAAGAAAATGTTTGTTCAACAAGGTTTTATATTACAACCCCTTGCATGCATTGCGCCTGTCACGGCTGCGGCTGCATTCTGGTTTGAGTCTCTGGAAGAGACCATTAGCTCAGCTCCATTGGATGAGATTATAGACAAACTTAAAGTCCTTAAGCTAGCTAATTCATTTATTTCTGATGCCGTAGTACACTTAACTAAGCTTACGGCTAAGAACTCCGGATTCGCCATTCAAGCGCGTAGAGCGCTGTGGCTTAAATCCTGGTCAGCCGATGTGACTTCTAAATCTAAATTGCTTAACATACCTTTCAAAGGGCAGACATTATTCGGGCCCAGTTTGAAAGAAATTATCGCTGACATTACTGGAGGAAAGGGCCATGCCCTGCCTCAAGACAGGGCCAAACCAAAGGCTAAACAGTCTAATTTTCGTGCCTTTCGTAACTTCAAGGCAGGAGCAGCATCAACTTCCTCCGCTCCAAGACAGGAAGGAACTGTTGCTCGCTACAGACAGGGCTGGAAACCTAACCAGTCCTGGAACAAGGGCAAGCAGGCCAGAAAGCCTGCTGCTGCCCCTAAAACAGCATGAAGTGAGGGCCCCCGATCCGGAAACGGATCTAGTGGGGGGCAGACTTTCTCTCTTCGCCCAGGCTTGGGCAAGAGATGTCCAGGATCCCTGGGCGTTAGAGATCATATCCCAGGGATATCTTCTGGACTTCAAAGCTTCTCCTCCAAAAGGGAGATTTCATCTTTCAAGGTTGTCAGCAAACCAGATAAAGAAAGAGGCATTTCTATGCTGTGTACAAGACCTTTTACTAATGGGAGTGATCCACCCGGTTCCGCGGTCGGAACACGGACAAGGGTTTTACTCAAATCTGTTTGTGGTTCCCAAAAAAGAGGGAACCTTCAGACCAATCTTGGACTTAAAGATCCTAAACAAATTCCTAAGAGTTCCATCATTCAAAATGGAAACTATTCGGACAATCTTACCTATGATCCAAAAGGGTCAGTACATGACCACAGTGGATTTAAAGGATGCCTACCTTCACATTCCGATTCACAAGGATCATTATCGGTACCTAAGGTTTGCCTTCCTAAACAGGCATTACCAGTTTGTAGCTCTTCCCTTCGGGTTAGCTACGGCTCCAAGAATCTTTACAAAGGTTCTGGGCTCTCTTCTGGCGGTACTAAGACCGCGAGGAATATCGGTAGCTCCGTACCTAGACGACATTCTGATACAAGTGTCAAGTTTCCAGACTGCCAAGTCTCATACAGAGTTAGTTCTGGCATTTCTAAGGTCGCATGGGTGGAAGGTGAACGTAGAAAAGAGTTCTCTATTTCCACTCACAAGAGTTCCCTTCTTGGGGACTCTTATAGATTCTGTAGAAATGAAAATTTAACTGACAGAAGACAGGTTAACAAAACTTCTAAATGCTTGCCGTGTCCTTCATTCCATTCAACACCCGTCAGTGGCTCAATGCATGGAGGTAATCGGCTTAATGGTAGCGGCAATGGACATAGTACCTTTTGCGCGCCTGCATCTCAGACCACTGCAATTGTGCATGCTAAATCAGTGGAATGGGGATTACTCAGATTTGTCCCCTATGCTGAATCTGGATCAAGAGACCAGAGATTCTCTTCTATGGTGGCTTTCTCGACCACATCTGTCCAGGGGGATGCCCTTCAGCAGGCCAGATTGGACGATTGTAACAACAGACGCCAGCCTGCTAGGTTGGGGCGCTGTCTGGAATTCCCTGAAGGCTCAGGGATCATGGACTCAGGAGGAGAGTCTCCTCCCAATAAACATTCTGGAATTAAGAACAGTTTTCAATGCCCTTCTGGTTTGGCCTCAGTTAGCAACTCTGAGGTTCATCAGGTTTCAGTCGGACAACATCACGACTGTGGCTTACATCAACCATCAGGGAGGGACAAGGAGTTCCCTAGCGATGATGGAAATCTCAAGGATAATTCGCTGGGCAGAGTCTCACTCTTGCCACCTGTCAGTGATCCACATCCCAGGCGTGGAGAACTGGGAGGCGGATTTTCTAAGTCGTCAGACTTTTCATCCGGGGGAGTGGGAACTTCATCCAGAGGTGTTTGCCCAACTGCTTCAGCGTTGGGGCAAACCAGATCTGGATCTCATGGCGTCTCGCCAGAACGCCAAGCTTCCTTGTTACGGATCCAGGTCCAGGGACCCGGGAGCGGTACTGATAGATGCTCTGACAGCACCTTGGGTCTTCAACATGGCCTATGTGTTTCCACCCTTCCCGATGCTTCCTCGATTGATTGCCAGGATCAAACAGGAGAGAGCATCGGTGATTCTAATAGCGCCTGCATGGCCACGCAGGACCTGGTATGCAGATCTAGTGGACATGTCGTCCTGTCCACCATGGTCTCTGCCTCTGAGACAGGACCTTCTGGTTCAGGGTCCTTTCAAACATCCAAATCTAATTTCTCTGAGGCTGACTGCATGGAGATTGAACGCTTGATTCTATCAAAGCATGGATTCTCGGAGTCAGTGATTGATACCTTAATACAGGCTAGGAAACCTGTTACCAGGAAAATTTACCATAAAATATGGCGTAAATACCTGCATTGGTGCGAATCCAAGAGTTACTCATGGAGTAAGGTTAGGATTCCTAGGATATTGTCTTTTCTACAAGAAGGTTTAGAAAAGGGTTTATCTGCTAGTTCGTTAAAGGGACAGATCTCAGCTCTGTCCATCCTTTTACACAAACGTCTGTCAGAAGTTTCAGACGTTCAGGCTTTTTGTCAGGCTTTGGCCAGGATTAAGCCTGTGTTTAAAACTGTTGCTCCGCCATGGAGCTTAAACTTAGTTCTTAACGTTTTACAGGGTGTTCCGTTCGAACCCCTTCATTCCATTGATATCAAGCTGTTATCTTGGAAAGTTCTGTTTTTAATGGCTATTTCCTCGGCTCGAAGAGTCTCTGAGTTATCGGCCTTACATTGTGATTCTCCTTATCTGATTTTTCATTCAGACAAGGTAGTTCTGCGTACTAAACCTGGGTTCTTACCTAAGGTAGTCACTAACAGGAATATCAATCAAGAGATTGTTGTTCCATCATTGTGCCCTAACCCTTCTTCAAAGAAGGAACGACTTCTGCACAATCTGGACGTCGTCCGTGCCCTGAAATTTTATTTGCAGGCAACTAAAGATTTTCGACAAACTTCTTCACTGTTTGTCGTTTATTCTGGACAGAGGAGAGGTCAAAAGGCTTCGGCTACCTCTCTCTCCTTCTGGCTTCGTAGCATAATACGTTTAGCCTATGAGACTGCTGGACAGCAGCCTCCTGAAAGAATTACAGCTCATTCTACCAGAGCTGTGGCTTCCACTTGGGCCTTTAAAAATGAGGCCTCTGTTGAACAGATTTGCAAGGCTGCAACTTGGTCTTCACTTCACACCTTTTCAAAATTTTACAAATTTGACACTTTTGCTTCTTCGGAGGCTGTTTTTGGGAGAAAGGTTCTTCAGGCAGTGGTTCCTTCCGTGTAAAGGTCCTGCCTGTCCCTCCCGTCATCCGTGTACTTTTAGCTTTGGTATTGGTATCCCATAAGTAATGGATGACCCGTGGACTGACTACACTTAACAGGAGAAAACATAATTTATGCTTACCTGATAAATTCCTTTCTCCTGTAGTGTAGTCAGTCCACGGCCCGCCCTGTTTTTACGGCAGGTCTAAATTTTAAATTAAACTCCAGTCACCACTGCACCCTATAGTTTCTCCTTTCTCGTTTGGTTTCGGTCGAATGACTGGGTATGACGTAGAGGGGAGGAGCTATATAGCAGCTCTGCTTGGGTGATCCTCTTGCACTTCCTGTTAGGGAGGAGATATAATCCCATAAGTAATGGATGACCCGTGGACTGACTACACTACAGGAGAAAGGAATTTATCAGGTAAGCATAAATTATGTTATTTTGTTGTACAATTAAGGACTTAATGCAGAGTTATTTTATGGCTCGCCTTGAGTAAACAATAATGCACAATTTGGTATTAAAAGTTGTCATTTTAACCAAAGCGAAATGTTTAACCAAAGCATTTTTAATGCATCCAATACATATATTGTAGCAATCAATTGCTAGCCTATAGACAATAGTAATTTTATCTCTATTGTAAGTGTATTTTTAATCACACATACATACGTTATTAGATAGTTACATACATCTAATACATACAGTACATACAAATTCATATGTTACTAGATCGTTATTTGTAGCACTGTCTGTTTTTGATATAGAAAAGCTACAGCATACAAACAATAGGCATCAGCAGAAAGGTGTTAATAAAACAAATAAACTACTTTAATGTCCCTTTGACTTTGTTCACTCAGTTTATCTATTTTGTTTGAGACATTTAAGTATATATACTTGTGGAGCCATGAAAAATTTGGTTCGGCTGAATTTTTCTAATTTAAAAATAAAACGTTTCTTAACATTTTTATATATATATACATATGCATATCCTATACATATAATAGTTTTTAAAGAATTGCAAAAAATCTACACAAAATAAATGTTTAAAAGCAGGCTTGTGCATTCGGAGGGTTTAGATGGCTCAGGATATGGAAGAAGGTGGCCCTTGCAGTGTTCAGCTCGTTTCAGACACAGATTTCCCCTTGTGAGAGTGCAACACACTAAGATCTGTGCAAATCCAGGTCTTAGTGTAATGCACTATCATAAGCAGAAATCTGACTCTGAAAAAAGCAGAGCGCCACAAGCGGCCGTCTTTATTCTGCATTCAGAGCCATTTGAAACCTCTGAATGCACAGGCCTAAAAAGCACTAAAACTTGAATGAAAATTTGAAAACCTATTTGAATACTGGTGAGTTTGTGTACTTAAAGTGAAGGTAAAGTTACCCTCATCACTATCTAGAATATGATTCAATGTTTAAAAATAATATGACTTTAATTCATCATATTTTATATAAATAGTTCTAAATAAATATATTACCTTTATAATCCTAATTATATACATCCCCAAATTCAACCCGTAATTTTTATTTTTTTTCTCCTTAACATCACATGTATTTTATAGCCAATTGATTTTTAGGCCGTTAGGCGGCCGTCATCCGACGTCATCCGCCCCTTTACTCGTCGCCGCATGCGCACTTTAATTTTTCTCCTTCTTATCAACCAAGCGCGCTCCATTTTGCGCATGCGTCCCACAGACTACCTCATCGTCTTGTTACAGTGTGCACAATCAGAGCCAGGAGCTGCATTTATTGATATTGTTGAAACGTTTCTTAAAAACATCGATCTATTAACTCTGTTTGCCCAATTGTACTATAGATTTTATAGTACAATTGGACAAACCGAGTTAATAGATCGATGTTTTTAAGAAACGTTTGAACGATAAGAATAGATGCAGCTCCTGGCTCTGATCGTATAGTACTGAATGAATATACCTATTCATTCAATACTATACTACAAGGCAAATTAGTGCATGCGCATTGTAAAATAATAGGAGAGTAACGCATGCGCAATTTTTATCCTGGGTCGTGCACACGCATTTGCGAGGGGTAGAGACTTCACAAAATGCAGCAGGAAGTAAAGGCTTGGGAGGAGTCAGGAGACAAATGGTAGGGATTTTCAAATTAATTTTTAACATAAATATTTGAATATTCATAAAAAAAAAAATTAGCGACTATTATAAGTTGATACTGAGAAATGGTTAAATTAATTAAACAAATGTTAACTTTACCTTCACTTTAATCTCATTTAATTGTTGACAATTAGCTCTTGCTGTAAATCAGTTTGTCTGCTGCCCTCAGCAATCACTACCAAGTATTTCTAAAACGTGTAGTACTTTAAAGGAAACCTAGGCTACAAAATTATAATTTCCTTATGATATGTCCTTAATACATTTAGCTTCTTTTTTATGCCATTAGCAAATCAAATTAGCCCCAGTTTCACACTTACTGGTAAAGCAATACACAATCTATATAGCAGCAGGCTACATGTATGCACATTTAATTGCCATATGCACAAAGCAGTGACATTAAACAATATATCTCTGGAACCAGTGTTTCCAAGCATTCTTGTAATGTGGAAGATATGTCCATATAGGGAGCAAGCTAAGTGTAAATTAGTTACTTTGATTTACTAATAAAATAAAAAAGAAACAGAATACATAAATAAAGGGAAGATACTAATGTTTTTAAGCATGTTTCCAGCCCCTTTAAATATAATTCAATTTTTAATTATTTTTTTACCAACTAAAAATATAAACAAGGAGTAAAAATTAATTATGAGGTGATAATTAATCATTTCAGCCAAGTAGGCAAAAGTTATGTTTGGAACTAAATGATTTGCGTCTTCAGTAACCTACAAGAATATTCCCAGATGAGCAGTACAAAGAATTAATTGGCATAAAAGTCCTTTAGAAATGTATCCACCAGAATTTATGCAAACATATTTTTTAAAGATTTAATTTTAGCACCATTTAAAAGCAACAACATAAAATCACCTTCATCAATTTATTAATACACATTTTTTTTATGCGTTAAAATTGTTTGTTTTTATTCCTTTAAAGCCATAGGGGCTTGATGTCCATTGCCGGAAACAGAAGTTATGAAGCAGCGGTCTAAAGACAGCTGCGTCATAACTTGTCCGCCTGCTCTGAGGCCATGGACAGAAATGAACCCAATCGAGTACGATTAGGTTGATTGACACCCCCTGCTAGCGGCCGATTGGTCGCAAATCTGCAGGGTGGGGCATTGCACCAGCAGTTCACAAGAACTGCTAGTGCAATGATAAATGCCGACAGCGTATGCTGTCTGCATTTATCGACGTGCAGCGGACATGATACGCTACATCATATCATGTCCGCTCGCACTATGATAAATCTACCCCTTAAGGTGATTGTATTTAATGAATTTCCGATGTAAATACTATTAGTAAAAAAAACAGCTTACACTGCTAAACTCAGCAACTTTGGCTGTCCATGTCACAGCGCTTTGAGGTGACATTTCCTCCTCTGAACCAGTAGCTGTGTTAGGATACAGAACAGTGCCATATGACTAGCATGGCTATTGGTTTAGAGGTGGAAACGTCACATCATTAAAAAAAGAGCAATGTGATGTGGGTGGCCAGAGCCACTGAGTTTAGCGAAGAGGCTGCAGCATAGAAAAGGTAAGTTTAGCACACTTTTTTATAAAGTGATGACTAAAAGTCGTTTTTGAAACAGTTGGATTTACCATCACTTTAATAAACAAAAACTACAAGGCATCATGACTTATGTTTATGTTAAAGCACCTATGCATGGGATTGCTTGAATAAACATACTAGCTTAATTCTTAAAGGGATATTAAACAACATAAAATTGTAGTATAAAATATTTAAATATGTGTAGCCAATATAATTTCATTACAGTATTTATTTTGTCTCATTTTTCTGTAATAATCCACGTACGGCTAGATTACGATTTGTGCGTTAAGGTAAAAAAGCAGCGTTGTCAGGTCCTAACGCTGCTTTTTTACGCCCACTGGTATTACGAGTCTTGCAGGTATAGGTGTACCACACACTTTTTGGCCTTAACGCAAAGCAAATTACGTAAATTTCGTAAAGGCTTTTTTCAATTGGACTTGCATAGCGCCGGTATTACGAGTTTGTCCTGGGAGGCCAAAAAGTGAGCGTTACACCCTCTACCGCCAAGATTCTTAACGCATTTTAAAGTCAGTAGTTATGAGTTTTACGCTACAAATCTATAATAAACATATTAACCCCTAAACCGCTGCACTCCCGCCTTGCAAACAGTTAAAGGGACAGTCTACCATACAATTGTTATTTTTTTAAAAGATAGATAATCCCTTTATTACTCATTCCCCAGTTTTGCATAACCAACACTGTTATATTAATACACTTTTTACCTCTGTGATTACCTTGTATCTAGGAACCTTCTTCCAGCCCCCTGATCACATGACTGTGACTGTTTATTATCTATTGTCTTAAATTTAGCATTGTTTTGTGCTAAATCTTAAATAACCCCCTGTGCCTGAACACAGTGTTATCTATATGGCCCACGTGTACTTTCTGTCTCTTTGTGTTGAAAAGAGATTTAAAAAGCATGTGATAAGAGGCAGCCCTCAAAGGCTTAGAAATTAGCATATGAGCCTAGCTATGTTTAGTTTAAACTAAGAATACCAAGAGTAAAAAGCAAATTTGATGATTAAAGTAAATTGGAAAGTTGATTAAAATTAAAAGTCCTATCTGAATAATGAAAGTTTAATTTATACTAGACTGTCTCTTTAAATATTATTAACCCCTAATCTGCCGCCCCTAACGTCGCCGCCACTATTCTAACTTTATTAACATTATTTTAATGTTTATATTATATTTGTTGATAGGGGAAACATGGTGCGTGCACGCGCACGGTATAATGAAAAATATACAATGAATGAATAGGGCAAGGGCAGGGATCAGATGCAGCGGGGCGGAGCGCAAAGAATGTGGAGGCGTTAGAAAATAGTATTGTAATGAGTGGGGCAAGGATAGTAGGAGTAGATGTAGCAGGGGCGGAGCGCCGTAGATTGCCGAGTGCCGGGGAAACCATTGTCGATGAGGAATCCATTCACGGCACAACACTGGTTCAAAAGATATGCTTTAGCAGTGAAGCAGGTTATAGCTGCAAACTTTATAGCAGCAGTAGTTTTTTAGTTATGCTGTGAGCGCAATGTCTATATGTGTGCACGCTCACAGCACTAAGCAGGCTTCCGGTTTGGATTTGCAAGGGAGTGCGCATCCAGTCTATATAGACAACGCGCGTTAAAACATGGCGGCTAGCACCGCATTCAGTAGGCAGTGGTTTAGGGGTAATATTGAGACTGAAAAATAATTGAGCAAAGGCTAGGTAAATAAACAAAGTAAGCAACAACGTTTAAAACCATACAAAAACGTTTTAAAAAAAAGTTAATCACAGAAAAAAAGATGGTGTTTAGGTTCCCTTTAAACAACTTTCCAATTTAATTCTACTATCAAATTTTCTTAATTCTCTTGTTATCCATTGCTGAAAGGACAACATTGCACTACTGACAGGAAGCTGAAAATATCTATTTAGCCAATCACAAGAGACAAATGTGTGCAGACACCAATTAGCAGAAGCTCCCACTAGTGTATGATATGTGCGTATTCATTTTTTAACAAGGGATACTAAGAGAACGAAGCACATTTGAAAATAGAAGTGAATTTAAAAGTGTCTTAAAATTACATGCTCTATCTGAATCATGCAAGTTTAATTTTGACTTGCCTATCCCTTTAACTGGAATAAATAAATACAGTACCTTTTTTTGCACAAATCACTTTACATTAACAGGAAATTACAATATATTTCTACTCTGAAAGAGGGTATACATTATTTTAGTTTTTTTTAAGAAATGGATGCTCCTGTGTAATAAAAAAATAATATTTTTATGCTTGTAGGCATGTGATTTTCCACTAATAACGTTGTAGGAGTTGTCCTTTTGAACTGGAATAAGTTGTGTGTAAACATGCATTTCCTTTTGCTCAAAATAAATTTAAATAGCTTTAACTTCAAATAGGGCTCTTTCATAGTTATTTTTGGAATTTAAAGGAGTCCAGTCCAAAAACGCCAAAACTGCAGTAACATATTTTATTTTTATGATGGGAAATGGACATAATCTCCTTTCCTGGAAAAGTGATAAAAAATCTAACTCTAAAAGGGACAGAAAATGTCTTAGAGAAGTTTATTATGCATTGTTGCTCGACTATAACTAAGGTCTATGCAAGCAACAGTAAAGTATCATTTTTCTAAATGTTAAAGGGACAGTAAAGTCATACTTAGACATTCATGATTAAGACAGATTATAAAATTTTAAAAAACTTTCCAATTTACTTCTATTATTTAATTTTCTTACTTCTCTTGTTATCCGTTGCTGAAATGTGTATCTTGATGAGCTCAGGAGCACCAAAAACTTAGGTTCTTGCTGCTGATTGGTGGCTGCATATATATATATATATATATATATATATATATATATATATATATATATATATATACACACATGTATTTACTTAATACATGGCGATTGATTTACTCTCTGGTGCTGGCTTTTTATGCTGCTGTGAAGCGACTGAGATATACACCGAATCCTTTTTCACATGCTGCTTCAGATATATATATATATATATATATATTAGTAAAGAATGGGGATGCACTCGGCAGGATTTCCAAAGTTACCTTTAATGTAATGTTTCGGGGTGTTACCCCCTTCGTCAGACAATACAAAATAACAATACCAATGTATTGTCTGATGAAGGGGGTAACACCCCGAAATGTTACATTAAAGGTAACTTTGGAAATCCTGGCGAGTGCATCCCCATTCTTTACTACTATCAATACCATGGAAGCACCCTGGATGGATGAAATGTTAACCGTGAGTGCTGGCCTGCCTTCTGTCTCTCTCTCTCTCTCTCTCTCTCTCTCTCTCTCTCTATATATATATATATATATATATATATATATATATATATATATATATATATATATATATATATATATATATATATATATACACCGATTGTCATTGGCTCACCCATTTGTTCAGTTAGAAACCAGTAGTGCATTGCTGCTCTTTCAACAAATGATACCAAGAGAATGAAACAAATGATAATAGAAGTAAACTGGAAAGTTTTTTTAAATTGTATATTCTTCCTAAATCATGAAATAATTTTTGTGGGTATCATATCCCTTTAAAGTTTCAAACTTAAAATAATGGTCTAGTATTCCGCTCCTGGTACATGTTTCTCATCTGTTTTGTGCTTCAAGAAGGAAATCTTTAGCTTACCTTGATTCCTTTCTCACTCGAGCTTTCTCAAAAGAGAACTTTGGATGGCCAGTCCGGTCATAAATCGTTGAGGTAGGTTCTGCTGAGACACCTTCTTTTGCCCCCCTTCTTTTGCTACTGTTGAACAGTCCAGACAAAGTTTTAAATGGTGACGCTTGCAAAGATTTAGACGGTGAAGCTTGAAGCGTTTTGGTTGGTGATGCCTGGAAGATACCAAATGTTGGTTGATAGAAGGTCTTTCCTCCCTGAGAGTTGATCACATCCTGCAGTTTGTTAAGTTGGACACATTTGCTTTGGAGCTCCTCAGTGATCTCTGCGATAACTTGTGTTTGCTTACTAAATTGTTCCTTAAGTTCTTGAAATATACATTCTTTATTTTTCAGTTCCTCGTCCTTCATTTTTAACTCTCTTTCAAGTTCCCTTACTTTGCCTTTTACAGCATCTACATTGCGGAGCTTGTTGCTGCTACAGCCAGAGGAGAAGTTCACCAAATGTCCATCTGGGTTTTTATGTGCCTTGGGTTTCATAGAGCCATTTCCCATTTCACCTTTTGGCCTGTATGGAATAAACAATTACACAAATGTTATTTTAATCAGTATTGTATTCCCTAACTAACAGTCTGACAGCAAAATGTCCTTGGACCATTCATCTCTTTTACCATGACATTTGAAACATATTGATTATTAATGCTTTTCTGAACTAAGTATAACATCTGGACTCATCATATAAATTGATTGTGCAACAATTTTATTTTGTATGTGTTTTCAATAAGAATATAATCTACTTTACTTCTATTGCTTAAACAATTTTAAGTAGATTGTCAACATCTAATAGAATTAAAGGGATACTGAACTTAAATTGTTTCTTTCATGATTCAGATAGAGCCTGCAATTTTAAGCAACTCTCTAATTCACTCAAATTGATAATAGGAGTAAAAAAGAAAGTTGCTTATCTGAATCATGAAAGAAAAAATTTGAGTTCAGTATCCTTTTAATCATATTATCAAATCTGTGTAACAGGTTGAAACAGTAATGTAAACAAGCAGTATATTGTTTGTATAATATTCCCTAGAAACTGTATTTTGAAAATATTTTATTTTTAAAAAGTTATATATTGAAATATGTTTTTTTCATATAGTTATTATAAATTTTGTTGGACTATTTTTTTATTTAGAGGTTAACATTAAATAATTTTTACTGTTAATTAAGGGGAAGTGTACTGTATAATGTTCCATGCATTTTACCAGCTGGAGTGTAATAAACTGTTTACAAAAATATCCTTTACTTTTATTTTAGCATTTAAAATAGCTGTTTTAACCCCTACTTTTACTTAACATTTCAATACTTACATTGAATTGGCTATAAAAAAGCTATGTAAACTCAAACAGCAGAATAAATTACACACCCATCGGGGGCAGGAGAGATAAGTAATAAAATGTTTATTTTCAGTTAGTTTCTCTAAGAGCCTGATTCTCTAAAGCTCTCTGATTTTGCGAGATTATATAAGATATCTCATCAGTATTACAAGGTCCCTAATAGATTGTTTTAAAGGCAATTTTTACTTTGGGAACTGTGTATCTCTTTAAGGGGAGTTCACTAATATGTGTAATGTTAAGGAGAGACAATTACTTTACAATATAAAGCACAGTAAAACAATTTGATAATTTCTCCCCATGCCCTCAAGTTTTCGAGAATCAGGCTTTGTTATAGAGATGAGATAAGGGAGCATTTGTGTGTAAAGAACGTGATAAGATAAAGAGTTTGGACTTCCCTGTAAGCTGAGGCCATTTTAATGAGCGTGGATTTGAAGAACAAAACCTGCTATTTCACATATAAACCTAAACCTAAAGAAGCAATTTCTCAAAATTTTAGGCTATATTACAAGTGGAGTGGTATTTTGTGTTTTTGCTGAAGCGAAAACTCCACTAGGATTTTAATTTTTGCACTATTCGAGTTGCGCTGGTATTACAAGTTAAAAGTAAACAGGTTTTTTTCTAGTGGTAACCAAAATCATGAATAAAGTCGAAATCCGAAAATCACGTTTACGCATTCATCCATAACTTAAAGGGATACTAACACCAAATTTTTTCTTTCATAATTCAGATAGAGCATGCAATTTTAAGCAACTTTCTAATTTACTGCTATTATCAGTTTTACTTCGTTCTCTTGCTATCTTTATTTGAAAAGCATGTATGCAAAGCTAAGAAACCAGCCCATTTTAGGTTCAGCACCCTGGAAAGTGCTAGCTTATTGGTAGCTTCATTTATCAAACCAATAAGCAAGCATAACTCAGGTTATGAACCAAAAATGGCCTGGCTCCTATTCCTGCTTTTTAAATAAAGATAGCAAGAGAATGAAGAAAAATTGATAATAGGAGTAAATTAGAAAGTTGCTTAAAATTGCATGCTCTATCTGAATCATGAAAGAAAAATTTGGGTTTAGTGTCCCTTTAACACCTCAATAATACGCAAACATTATTGCATATTCGCATTCCCCATAGAAATGTTGGAAAAAAACACCTCAATATCGCAAAAACAACATAGCAATTTTGCATTAGCGCTAACCTGACATGAATATAGGAATATGGGTCTGAGGAAGGGGACAGTTGACCCCCCGAAACATCACTTTATACAATAAATCATTGTTTGTTGAAAGTCCATTGAGTGCGGTTCTCTAACTTGGAAATTTATATTTCTGTTCCTGACACCCTGGCACATTATATATTTGGTGAGAGTGCTAATCCCCTATGAACTTTTGTATATAAATACAGTATCTCACAAAAGTGAGTACACCCATTTTGTAAACATGTTATTATATCTTTTCATGTGACAACACTGAAGAAATTACACTTTGCTACAATGTAAAGTAGTGAGTGTACAGCCTGTATAACAGTGTAAATTTGCTGTCCCTTCAAAATAACTCAACACGCAGCCATTAATGTCTAAACCGTTGCAACAAAAGTGAGTACACCCCTAAGTGGAAATGTCCAAATTGGGCCCAATTAGCCATTTTCCCTCCCCGGTGTCATGTGACTCGTTAGTGTTACAAGGTCTCAGGTGTGAATGGTGAGCAGGTGTGTTAAATTTGGTGTTATCGCTCTCACGCTCTCTCATGCTGGTCACTGGAAGTTCAACATGGCACATCATGTCAAAGAACTCTCTGAGGATCTGAAAAAAAGAATTGTTGCTCTACATAAAGATGGCCTAGGCTATAAAAAGATTGCCAAGACCCTGAAACTGAGCTGCAGCACGGTGGGCAAGACCATACAGTGGTTTCACAGGACAGGTTCCACTCAGAACAGGCCTCGCTATGGTCGACCAAAGAAGTTGAGTGCACGTGCTCAGCGTCATATCCAGATGAGGTCTTTGGGAAATAGACATATGAGTGCTGCCAGCATTGCTGCAGAGATTGAAGGGGTGGGGGGGTCGCCTGTCAGTGCTCAGACCATAAGCCGCACACTGCATCAAATTGCATAAGCCGCACCTAATGAGGATCTACATCCGATAGTTATCACAGGTAACGGAAGCAAAGGAGTCACGGACAACAGTTTATCAGAGGCCATCCGGCACATCTGAGCGGGACATGTTTTAAAGAATCGGAGAAAACCCCAACATATCTTCACAGTGCACTGTGAGTATCCAAATACGGAACAACAACTTAGGTAGATCTTTTTGGGCTAATTGGTCGAAGATTATCTTTGCCTAATAAGAAATAACAGCCGAACTGAGCTCTAATCGATATATATACCAAATGTACTTAACAACTTCATTACAAAATAACATTTGATGAACATTAGGATACATTCTTTAGCAATTTAATCATCCGAAGACAGCTATATCCGATATATGACTTCAGAATTATTAATGTATTATTAGTACATATGGTGTCATCAGTGGTACTAGTCATTTTATGCACTATAATCGCTCTGTGTATTATACATATTAAATTTAATAAATATTTAATCTATTATATTCTTTTACCATAGTTCTGTGTATTATTTTAGTATTGTGCCCACCTCATATTATTGTGATATACTTTCTCACACTTTATAAACATTTACAATAGCAATACAGGTTTATAAATATTACTAGGTGTATACACACCTTTAAATCCACTGGGAATATTATTTTTTGGGAATCAGCATTTTGCGCCACCTTAGTCTTTTGTTTTATTTATCCCTGAAGGAAGCCTCTTCTAAAGATGATGCATAAGAAAGCCTGCAAACAGTTTGCTGAATACAAGCAGACTAAGGACATGGATTACTGGAACCATGTCCTGTGGTCTGGTGAGACCAAGATAAACTTATGTGGTTCAGATGGTGTCAAGCGTGTGTGGCAGCAACCAGATGAGGAGTACAAAGGCAAGTGTGTCTTGCCTACAGTCAAGTATGGTGGTGGGAGTGTCATGGTCTGGGCCTGCATGAGTGCTGTCAGCACTGGGGAGCTACAGTTCATTTAGGGAACCATGAATGCCAACATGTACTGTGACATACTGAAGCAGAGCATGATCCCCTACCTTCGGAGACTGGGCCGCAGGGCAGTATTCCAACATGATAAAGACCCCAAACACACCTCCAAGACGACCACTGCCTTGTTAAAGAAGCTGAGGGTAAAGGTGATGGACTGGCCAAGCATGTCTCCAGACCTAAATCCTATTTAGCATCTGTGGGGCATCCTCAAACGGAAGGTGGGGGAGTGCAAGGTCTCTAACATCCACCAGCTCCATGATGTCATCATGGAGGAGTGAAAGAAGACTCCAATGGCAACCTGTGAAGCTCTGGTGAACTCCATGCCCAAGAGGTTTAAGGCAGTGCTGGAAAATAATGGTGGCCACACAAAATATTGTCACTTTGGGCCCAATTTGGACATTTCCACTTAGGGGTGTACTCACTTTTGTTGCCAACGGTTTAGACACTATAGGCTGTGTGTTGAGTTATTTTGAGGGGTCAGCAAATTTACACTGTTATACAGGCTGTACACTCACTACTTTACATTGTAGCAAAGTGTAATTTCTTCAGTGTTGTCACATGAAAAGATGTAATAAAATATTTACAAAAATGTGAGGGGTGTACTCACTTTTGTGAGATACCGTGTGTGTATATATATATATATATATATATATATATATATATATATATATATACAGTATATACAGATGATAATATATAGGTATAGATATATACATATATATATATATATATATGTAAGCAATGATAGACAGATGCACTCACCAGTAACGTTTCGGGTTGCGTTTTGAGGTTTTACCCCCTTCGCCAGACACCTCAAAGAAAGGTGTCTGATGAAGGGGGTAAAACCCCAAAACGTTACAATAAAAGAGTGACGAATTTCTAAATCCTGGTGAATGCATCCGTCTATCATTGCTTATCTGCCTTCTTGGAAGCACCCTGGGTTGCTGCTACTTTGAGTCATGAGTGCTGCCCTACTGGAGACTATATATATATATATATATATATATATATATATATATATATATATATATATATATATATAATTCCAATATAAATGACAGCACTCTCAGGTCTTTTTTTCAAGTGAGAACAACAAAAGTCTCTTCTTAATGAAACGTTTTCGAGGAGCTTATCCCCGTCATCAGCATCATGCTGATGACGGGGACAAGCTCCTCGAAAACGTTTCATTAAAAAGAGACTTTTGTTGTTCTCACTTGAAAAAAAGACCTGAGAGTGCTGTCATTTATATTGGAATTATTTAAAGCATCATAGCACCCAGGCAGACGACCTTTGGAGGGTATATCCTGTGTTGTATGGACGGTATTTTATATATATATATATATATATATATATAAAACACGGAAGGAAACTGCACTCTCATACCGGACCGGGTACACATCCTATGACCCTGCAACATGCTCAGCCCTGGGTGCCACTGGCACTCAAAGGAAGCTGTGCTGTCCCCAGAGTCACAGGCAGTTAACCCCAGACAGGTCTGGGTGCAAGAACCATAGGGAAAATTACAAAACAAATTAATACAACACACAGAGAAAACCCAGCACTCACTTACAAGCTCTCAGCTAAGATTTAAAAGCAAAAATGGAAAGGTTAGTTACCGCATCTGGCCAAATTGGACATGCCCAGGTACCTCGTCAAGGTCCTTTCCAATACCTGGGACCCTAAATTTCAAATCCAAACAAACTGGGAACAAGGTAAGGGTGCACAGGCATATGTAATCACCCTAGACATATACAAAACATGGAAGGGAACTGCACTCTCATACCGGACCGGGTACACATCCTATGACCCTGCAACATGCTCAGCCCTGGGTGCCACTGGCACTCACAGGAAGCTGTGCTGTCCCCAGAGTCACAGGCAGTTAACCCCAGCCAGGTCTGGGTGCAAGAACCATAGGGAAAATTACAAAACAAATTAATACAACACACAGAGAAAACCCAGCACTCACTTACAAGCTCTCAGCTAAGATTTAAAAGCAAAAATGGAAAGGTTAGTTACCGCATCTGGCCAAATGGGACAAGCCCAGGTACCTCGTCAAGGTCCTTTCCAATACCTGGGACCCTAAAACAGCCACACAATGCAAGCTTTCAAATCCAAACAAACTGGGAACAAGAGAAGGGTGCACAGGCATATGTAATCACCCTAGACATATACAAAACACGGAAGGGAACTGCACTCTCATACCGGACCAGGTACACATCCCATGACCCTGCAACATGCTCAGCCCTGGGTGCCACTGGCACTCACAGGAAGCTGTGCTGTCCCCAGAGTCAAAGGCAGTTAACCCCAGCCAGGTCTGGGTGCAAGAACCATAGGAAAAATTACAAAACAAATTAATACAACACACAGAGAAAACCCAGCACTCACTTACAAGCTCTCAGCTAAGATTTAAAAGCAAAAATGGAAAGGTTAGTTACCGCATCTGGCCAAATGGGACAAGCCCAGGTACCTCGTCAAGGTCCTTTCCAATACTGTGTGTATATATATATATATATATATATATATATATATATATATATATAGGAACATCTATTTATAAATAATTAAAACATATTTCCCTATGTGCAGAACATTGGAATGTGAAATATTTACAGTAAATACATAGTTAAAACCTTTATTAAATATGAATAATGCATAAATATGTTTTTAGAGGTTTTCATCTACTTCACTACAAAGGGCTGCAATGCACTTATATATATACTTATATATATACTTATATATATATATATATACTTGTCCTAAAGCCCGTGCACACAGGCCATTTTTTGTAGTACAGCGGTCCCACCCTTTGCTCTCTCTCTTCCCCCTCTATTTTGCTCTCTCTCTCTCCTGTCTCTTTGCGCTCTCTCTCTCCCCCTCTCTTTTGCGCTCTCTCTCTCCCCTCTCTTTTGTGCTCTCTTTTGCACTCTCTCCCCCTCTCTTTTGCGCTCTCCCCCTCTCTTTTGCTCTCTCTCCCCCCTCTTTTGCTTTCTCTCCCCCACCTATTTTGCTCTCTCTCCCCCCTCTTTTACTCTCTCTCCCCTCTCTTTTTTGCCCTCTCTCACCTCTCTTTTTTGCCCTCTCTCCCCCTCTCCTTTGCTCTCTCTACCCCTCTCCTTTGCACTCTCTCCCCCCTCTCCTTTGCTCTCTCTCCCCCTCTCCTTTGCTCTCTCTCCCCCCTCTCCTTTGCTCTCTCTCCCCCCTCTCCTTTGCTCTCTCTCCCCCTCTCTTTTGCTCTCTCTCTCTCCCCCCTCTCTTTTGCTCTCTCCCCCTCTCTTTTGCTACCCCCCACTTTTGCTCTCTCCCCCCTCTATTTTGCTCTCTGCCCCCCCTTTTTGCTCTCTCTCCCCTCTCTTTTTTGCCCTCTCTCCCCCTCTCTTTTGCTCTTTCTCCCCCCTCTCTTTTGCTCTCCCCTCTCTCCTTTGCTCTCTCTTCCCCCTCTCCTTTGCTCTCTCTCCCCCCTCTCCTTTGCTCTCTCTCCCCCCTCTCCTATGCTCTCTCTCCCCCCTCTCTTTTGCTCTCCATCCCCCCTCTCCTTTGCTCTCCCTCCCCCTCTCCTTTGCTCTCTCTCCCCCCTCTCCTTTGCTCTCTCTACCCCCTCTCCTTTGCTCTCTCTCCCCCTCTCGTTTGCTCTCTCTCTCCCCTCTCTTTTGCTCTCCCCTCTCTCCTTTGCTCTCTCGCCCCTCTCCTTTGCTCTCTCTCCCATCTATTTTGTTCTCTCTCTCCCCCCTCTCTTTTGCTCTCTCCCCCTCTCTTTTCTTCCCTCTCTCTTCCCCTCTCTTTTGCTCTCTCTCCCCCTCTCATTTGCTCTCTCCACTCTCTTTTGCTCTCTCTCCCCTTTCTTTTGCTTTCTCTCCCTTCTCTTTAACTCTCTCTCCCCCCTCTCTTTCTCTCTCCCCCCTCTCTTTCTCTCTCCCCCCTCTCTTTAGCTCTCTCTCTCCCCCTCTCTTTCTCTCTCCTCCTTCTTTTGTTCTCTCTCCCCTCTCTTTAACTCTCTCTCCCTTTTCTTTTGCTTTCTCTCCCCTCTCTTTAACTCTCTCTCCCCCTCTCTTTTGCTCTCTTTCTCTATCCCCCCTCTCTTTAGCTCTCTCTCCCCCCTCTATTTTGCCCCCTCTTCCCCCTCTCTTTTGCCCCCTCTATCTCTCCCCACACTTTGTCGCTCTCAGGCCACGCCCACTCACGGTTGGCCATGCCCACTCCCGGTCCGACCACGCCCCCATTGTGGCACTCCCATCGGTCACACCCCTTGTCACACCCGCTCCACCCAACCACGCCCATGACCACCCCCCCCCCCTGCGCGCAGTGGACGATCTGATCCGAAGTTGATCCTAAAGGCCAGGTATGTTTGTCCTCGTGCAGTCTCTACTGCGCATGACTGCATCTGACAAACATACCTGGCCTTTTATTATATAGGATATATATATGTCTATATATGTGTACTTGTATGTTTATGTATTTATATGTGTATATATCTCTGTACATACATATATACACATATAAATACATATGTACACACATATATATATAGGAGTAAAAAGGAGATGTGACCTGGGCACTGTGAAAGAGAAATTAGAAATCTATATGCTGCCAGAAATTCACCTATTGTGTTTCCGGATTCCCTCAAATCCAGATGCACAATACAAAAGATTATTGAAAAGAAAGAAGGGGGTTTGTGAAAATAAAATAAAAAATATATAGATATCAAAATAAAATAAAATAAGTACAATAAATTCATATTCACAAGCACAGCAATAACAAGTAAAAATTATAAAAAATTATGAATTGATTATTATTGAAAGTTCAGTTAAGGTCTAATAGACATAAAAAGCCTGATAAAAAGATCATATATAAATACATATAAAAAAATATATATAATATCTAAAAAAAGAGCCCCAATAGAGGAAAAAACATCAATGACTCCTGGTAATAAATAAAGTAATCAAGAGGTTGTCAAAAGTTCATAAAGTCAAAATTAGGAGATCAAAATCCTGGTCCCTTTTGGGCATCTACTTACACTCTTCTACCTCAATCAGTATGAGGTAAGGGCCACACAGTGTAGGGAAGGTCTTGTCATAGACACCGGGGATAGTTTGTCTCCACGTTGTATAGTAGTAATATCCAACGTTGTCCAAACATGCAGTCACAGATCACCTTAATTATCTCTGAAATCACAAATAAATGACTGGTTTATGTTTCATGACCAATGGACACCACTCGCATCTGAGTCATAAAAACACTTGCATGCAGATTCCGCAAAATAAATACAATTTATCTTTCTCTCATGTGATTTAGACGTTCACTTTACTCACAAGTACCACATATGCTCTGGTAGGGAGTAAAAAGTTTCCTGAAACCTCCTGTTGTATTTCTAGATGGCTCTTCCAGCTGCCAACAGCTATATGTGGCTAAGAACAGCCAGTGTTTTATAAAAAGGAATGTCAGTAAATTGTGCTAATTTTTTTTTTTTGGAAGTTTTGGAATGTAACACTGTTTTTGTATCTGGACAAAACATACGGACATTACTCCATATTGGATGACAACATCACCAAACAGATAAAATGCTACGTGATCAATCAATTAAAAAAGTTAAACTAATGATAATAAACACTTTTATACTAATAACCTGTAACCCAAGATACACATTTGCCCGCTATACCAATAACGCCCCCAGATAGACATACAGTATACACATATCATTCTGGTTTTGGTGCACAGCAGGTAGATTGCATACACACTACCAATTAGCATCACTGCACACTATTATAAAGGATCACTCAACATACAGTTCATGTGTGCCAAATAGATAACATTGTGTTCACTCCCATGAAGTTATGCATGAGTCATAACTAATTGGTTGACATGGAAGTTTGTAAAAAAAAACACTGATATAAGGGGACAGTCTGAAGAAGCTTAGATACAAGGTAATCACAGAGGTAAAAAGCATATTAATATAACCATATTGGTTATGCAAAACTGGGGAATGGGTAATATAGGGATTATCTATCTTTTTAAACAATAAAAATGTTCAAGTAGACTGTCCCTTTAACAGCAGATATTAATTTTAGGATTATAGTCACTGGAAAAACCTACTGACAATACCAAAAACAAGCTAGAGATTGTGATCACCCCAAAATGTAATATCATATACAGTATATATATATATATATATATATATATATATATATATATATATATATAAAACTAGCTTGTAAGTTCCCGCGGGAATAGGGCCCTCAACTCCCCTTGTATTTGTCTGTAAAATTTTTGTCTCTTATTGTATTGTTTCTCCGTTGTACTTTTATCCTTGTACCCATGGGCAGCGCTGCGGAATCTGTTGGAGCTTTATAAATAAATAATAATAATAATAATAAATATATATATATATATATATATATATATATATATATATATATATATATATATATATATATATATATATATATATATATATATATATATATATAAAATGCAATAATGATGGCAACTACCAGGGTGCCAGCGGTTAAATATATCAAGTAGGGGAAGGCACTCACTGGTCTTTTTAAGTGTACTTTATTTCAAAAGCGTGATGTTTCGGGGACACACTCCCCTTCCTCAGACAATATATATATACACAGAGAGAGCAAGTAAGAAAGACAGATAGATAGATAGATAGATAAAAAGATATAGACAGACAGACAGAAAGATTGACAGACAGATAGGCAGACAGAAAGATACATAGACAGACAGACACACAAACGGAAAGATATACAGAAAGATAGATAGACAGACAGACAGACAAATAGACAGAAAGACAGTCAGACAGATATATAGATAGATAGATAGATAGATAGATAGATATAGACAGATAGACAGGCAGATCAACAGACAGATAGATAGATAGATAGAAATACAGAGATAGATATAGACAGACCGAAAGACCGACAGAGTCAGATAGATAGATAGATAGATAAATAGATAGAGAAAGACATAAAGATTGACAGACAGATATATATATATATATGTATACTGTATATATATATATATATATATATATATATATATATATATATAGACAGACAGACAGACAGACAGAAAGATTGACAGATAGAGAGATAGAGAGATAGATAGACAGACAGACAGTAAGATAGACTGAATGAATGAATGATAGATAGATAGATAGATAGATAGAGGCAGAAAGAAAGATTGACAGACAGACAGATAGACAGAAAGATAGATAGATAGATAGATAGATAGATAGATAGATAGATAGACAAATATACATATATAAAGATGGATAGACAAACAAACAGACAGAAAGATAGATAGACAGACCGACAGAAAGACAGACAGAGACAGATAGACAGACAGACAGATGGATAGATAGATATAGACAGACAGAAAGATTGACAGACAAACAGACAGAAAGATAGACAGAAAGATAGATAGATATAGACAGACAGATAGACAGAAAGATAGATAGACAGATATAAACATAGATAGACAAACAGACATATAGATAGATAGATAGATAGATAGATAGATAGATAGATAGATAGATATAGACAGACAGAAAGACAGATAGGCAGACAGAAAGAAAGATAGACAGACAGACAGACAGATCGATAGATAGATAGAGACAGACAGAAAGATTGACAGACAGACAAACAGAAAGATAGATAGATAAATAGATAGATAGAGACAGAAAGATTGACAGACAGACAAACAAAAAGATGAATAGACAGATAGATAGATAGATAGATAGATAGATAGATAGATAGATAGATAGATAGATAGATAGAGACTACAGAAAGATTGACAGACAGACAAACAGAAAGATAGATAGATAGATAGATAGAGACAGAAAGATTGACAGACAGACAAACAGAAAGATAGATAGATAGATAGATAGATAGATAGATAGATAGATATAGACTGACTGACAGACAGACAGACAGACAGACAGATAGATAGATAGATAGATAGACAGACAGACAAATAGACAGACAGACAGACAAATAGACAGATATAAAGATAGATAGAGAAACAGACAGAAAGACAGACAGAAAGACAGACAGAGACAGATAGATAGATAGATAGATAGATAGATAGATAGATAGATAGATAGATATAGACAGACAGAAAGATAGATAGAGATAGATAGATATAGACAGACAGATAGATAGACAGAAAGATAGATAAATAGAAAGAAAGATATAGATAGACAGACAGAAAGATTGATAGACAGATAGATAGACAGAAAGACAAATAGACAGAAAAATAGATAGAAAGATAGATAGACAGACAGAAAGATAGATAGATAGACAGAAAGATAGATAGACAGAAAGACAAAAAGACCGAAAGACAGACAGATATAGAGGCCTATTTATCATATGTCTGTCGGACCTGATCCGACAGACATCGCTGAATACGGAGAGCAATACGCTCTCCGTATTCAGCATTGCACCAGCAGCTCTTGTGAGCTGCTGGTGCAACGCCGCCCTCTGCAGACTTGCGGCATCAGCAGGGGGTGTCAATCAACCCGATCGTATTCTGTCCGCTTCATCAGAGCAGGCGGACAGGGTTATTGCAGGCTCACCAGAAACACGGGGCGTCAAGCTCCGTATGGAGCTTGATAGATAGGCCCCATAGACAGATAGACAGACAGACAGAAAAAACTGTTGGTATCACAATCGTGTCCAACTCTAGGGAGCGCTCAACAAGACAAAAAAGTGACTAATGTAAGTATCAACCATATAATAAATTCCCTTAGTAAACGTTCAATTACCAAAGTGCTTTCTATGGAGTCATACGTAACAACAGAGTATGGTATAATATGGTAATAAACATCAATTGATGTGACAAAAAGCACAATACACCAAACATCAATACATCAAACAGACAGAAAGATAGATAGGCAGATAGATAGATGGATAGATAGATAGATATATGATAGATAGAGACAGACAGAAAGATTGACAGACAGATAAACAGAAAGATAGATAGATAGATAGATAGATAGATAGATAATAGCTAGATAGATAGATAGACAGACAGACAAAAAGACAGACAGATATAGACAAACAGACAGAAAGATAGACAGACAGATAGATATAGACAGACAGACAGAAAGATTGACAGACAGACAGATAGGCAGACAGATAGATAGATAGATAGATAGATATAAACAGACCAACAGATAGACAGACAGAGACAGATAGATGATAGATAGATAGATAGATAGATAGATAGATAGATAGATAGATAGATAGATAGACAGACAGAAAGATAGATAGACAGACAAAAAGACAGACAGACAGATATAGACAGACAGACAAAAAAACAGAAAGATAGACAGACAGATAGATATAGACAGACAGACAGAAAGATAGACAGAAATATAAAGATAGATAGATAGATAGATAGATAGATAGATAGATATAGACACACCAACAGATAGACAGACAGAGATAGATAGATGATAGATAGATAGAAACATTGACATACAGACAGATAGACAGACAGATATAGACAAACAGACAGAAAGACAGACAGACAGATAGATATAGACAGACAGACAGACAGACAGATTGACAGACAGACAGATAGGCAGACAGACAGACAGATAGATAGATAGATAGATAGATAGATAGATATAAACAGACCAACAGATAGACAGACAGACAGAGACAGATAGATGATAGATAGATAGATAGATAGATAGATAGATAGATAGACAGACAAAAAGACAGACAGACAGATATAGACAGACAAACAAACAGAAAGATAGACAGACAGATAGATATAGACAGACAGAAATATAGACAGAAAGATAGAAAGACAGATAGATAGATAGATATAGATAGATAGACAGATAGATAGATATAGACAGACCAACAGATAGACATACAGACAGACAGACAGAGATAGATAGATGATAGATAGATAGAAACATTGACATACAGACAGATAGACAGACAGATAGATAGACAGATTCAAAACATTTTTAACCATAAAATTGTTTTTCTGATGTGCAAATCACCTAGGGAACTCCCTAGCAAATATATATTCACATTTGTAAATAACTAATCATTCTTTGTGTAGAATACTAATTATTTAATGCATGTGTTTTATATTTTAAGGGACGATATTTGATTTTTAAAGGCAGTTTGCATGGCATAGGCTTCTAAATGTATGATCTATAATTATGCACTACAAAGCTATAGTTATGACTTACTGAGAGGCTGCATCCTATTAATCTCAAGAGACCTAAAAACATTACCAAAGGAAAATGGACAGAGAAATATTAGAAACTCACAAAAATACAGACACTTGCTAGACAGTATTTATTGGGTTGTCTAAAACCCAGTATAGTGAGATCAATCCCAAATACAGGACCTGCATAGAAATCATGTAGTAGATCCTGCAAGCCGTGCAGCAGAGATATTTATCACTGACTCCCCAAAGAGAAGAGAGGCTAAACAGAAAACTATTACTTCATATTTTGTACGCCAGGAATTTAGCCTGTTGTAAACCCCTCAGCAACACCCCCAGCCAATTGTGCACATCTTCTGTTATTGCTGCATTATATTCAACTTTATTTTCTGCAACCTGTCCAACAAATCCCTCAAAAAAAAAAGAAGAAAAAAAAGAAAAACCACAGTGTGGTTTTCTGGTACAAAAATAAAAATGCTGCATCATAACAGGAATAAAATATTATTTTTTCTGGTGGAAATAAATAAATAAATACATATGTCATAATGGGGTCAATTTGTACCATCTTAAAGGGATAGAAGAGTAAAAAATTGAAATTTGCATGGGTGCATTTCAAAAACATTTTTGCAATATATTTCAATTAGCAAAAATGCTTCTAATAAAAGTTGTTGTTTTTCTGCAGGGTACACACATATCCTGTAAGGGCCTGTGCACCAGTATTCAAACACTATGCATGCTCAGAGAGGTGACTGTGGTGTGTGTTGCTTCTGAAGATGTAATTTGTGTCATACAAGCCACTGCTGACTCTCTGAAGGTCTAGTGTCTGAATACTGGTGAACGGGCCGCGCAGGATACGTGCGTATGCTGCAGACAAACAGTAATAACATTTATTAGAAGCATTTTTGCTAATGGAACTATATTGCAAAAATGCTTATATCTCAAACTGAAATGCACCTATGCCCATGTTATAATTAACCTTTCTATCTCTTTAATGTATTGTGCTACATGTGATTGGTTGTGGTCGCATTTTAAAAAAACACTATCTTGTAGCAGTAACAGTAGTGTTCGATATACATATATATATATATATATATATATATATATGTATACACACACATATATATATATATATATATATATATATATATACATATATATATGTGTGTGTATATATATATGTATACACAGACACACATATATATATATATATATATATATATATATATATATATATATACATATATATATATATATATATATATATATATATATATATATATATATATGTGTGTAAGTATAAATGTAATAGGGAATTATTTATATATATATAAATATATATATATATATATATTATATATACAAAATGTAAACACACAATCATAAAACTTGTGTATAGGTGTTCTAGAAGTAAAGCATTAAACATTTATTAATATAGGAAACATTTCCATGTTAATTATCAATAGCTGTTAATTTGTTAGGATACAGCAGCTCAATTATATATATATGCAGGGGTTGAAAAATAGTTCTATGGTATACTAGTCAGGGGAGAAATGTTCCTAGCTCAGAGGGTAAAAAGTTAATAGTCTGCTGCAATTTCCATCCCTGTGTATGTATCTACAGAATTACAATGTATTATAAAAATACATTTGACTTAAGAGTATAATAATTAGTAACATTGCCTTTAAATTTATGACAGAGAGAGTCTATTTACTGGAGGTGGGGGGACATTAGTATCACAATACAAAGTATACAAAAACACACACATTGTATAATGGCAATACATCTATCTTTGTTACCAGTGTAACTTTGTTACCAGCTGCATATAACTTTATATTAAATTGGGGGGGAATAAAGAAACAAGATTCACTTATAAACTAGCTTTGTTTAAAATATATACTATCATATTTTCTACTTAGTATAGTGTTCATTCCATTTTATATTTGTATACATTTGCAAACTATCTAATTTTATAATATTAAAAGGGGTAATAATTAAACATTTTCATTCACAGTAAAAACATAATATCATATAATTATAATTAATTATAGTTATGTTGCTAGTATTTTCAATGTAAACATATGAACTATTTCAGTATAGCAATTAATGATGAGCAATAACATTCTTTATATATATAAAACAAAATCACGTGTAATCAGAGGTTTAAAACTGTAACTTACACAGTGGCTTTTGATTGGCTTCCAAAATTATACACACTTCTAGGGTCTTTTTGTTATTTCAGTAAAAGGGAACATATTGCTGTCTCTATATATAACAATGTACCGTAATAAAGAATAATATTACAGCTCAGGGATTAAGCAGTTTGCTACCACAGCTATTCTCAGAGCTGTCACTACCATAGTAACACCCTTTTTCAGGTAAGAGAAAGTTGAAAGCTGTAATTGTGTAAGTCACCTGCTTTGCAAGCAGTGCTCTAGTTATAGCACTTACCTCTGTGAACTGGTTGCTTCAGATGTCTGTATTTCAGCCCTGTGTACTTTAGAGAAGGGACCTCACTGTGACAAGCCACAGGTTATGACATACAGGGTGCAGTGTCTTTGCTAGCTTGTGTCAGGAACACATGGCATTAGTGGAAGTGATAGGTCTCCCTCACTGCTCTGTCATCTCCCCCCCCCCATCAAGTTTCTGTCTGGGTGAGGCAGGACAGTTTTGATTGTCACCCATGGGACCTATACGTGATAGGCTCCTGCTGCTGTCATGTCGTGTAATTGTCCATTAGCTGAACAAGCCATATTTTGCAGCTCTAAGCTGAGTTTTAAATTATAATATACCATATTATTTTGCTACTGTTTATTATTTAAGATTATTAGGCAGTGCACATGATTTTTAATGGCTAATCTGTTTTTATTTTAAAATAAAAATAATGTTTCATAATGTAAAATCACTTACAAAAGTTTACTATTTATATTATAAGCATGTTTTTAACTATGTTCTACAAGAATATATCTTTTAGCTTTAAAAATATATAAGGATTAAATACTAATAGCTAATTAGGTAATCAGTTATAATTTCACCATTTTTTTCTAATTTGGTACTAATGATCAATAATATTAAAAGCCATTTAAGTAAAGAGAAATCCTTTCACTTAAAAACACATTTTACATTGAAAATGTAAATAGAGCCTTAAGTAAATCAGCAATTATTTACAGCATATTATATGTTAATATTATTACTGCATAACAATATTTTATGTAACTACACAATGATATCATATTTTTTTTATGAAAGTACCTAAAATCAGATGTTATATACATGTTTTAAACTGCCCCTAAATTGGAAATTCTAATATTCTTTATGTTACTTAAAGGGACAGTTTAGTCAAAATTAAACTTTAATGATTAAGGTAGGGCATGCAATTTTAATTAACTATCCAGTTTACTTGTATCATTATACAGTATGTTTTCTTGGTATTCTTTGTTAAAAGCTAAACCTAGGAAGGCTCATATGCTAATTTCTAAGCACTTGAAGGCTGCCTCTAAGATCAGTGCATTTGGACAGTTGTTCACAGTTAGACACTGCTAGTTCATGTGTGCCATATACATATAACGTGCTCACTCTCATGGAGTTATTTATGAGTCAGCACTGATTGGCTAAAATTCAAGTCTGTCAAAAGAACTGTGATAATGGGCAGTCTGCAGAGGCTTAGATACAAGGTAATCACAGAGATAAAAAGTGTATTCATATAACCGTGTTGCTTATGGAAAACCGGGGAATGGGGTAATAAGGGATTATCTATCTTTTTAAATAATCACAATTCTGGAGTAGACTGTCCATTTAAAGGCACAGTCAAGTAAAAAAAAACCTTTCATGATTTAAATAGGTCATGTAATTTTAAACGACTTTCCAATTTACTTTTATTACCAATTTTGCTTTGTTCCCTTGGTATTCTTAGTTAAAAGCTAAACCTAGGAGGTTCGTATGCTAATTTCTTAGACCTCGAAGTCCGCCTCTAATCTGAAAGCATTTTGGCAGTTTTTCACCACTAGAGGGCGTTAGTTCATGTATTTTTATAGATAACATTGAGCTCAGGCACGTGAAGCTCCTAGGAGTCAGCACTGATTGGCTAAAATGCAAGTCTGTCAAAAGAACTGAAATAAGGGGCAGTTTGCAGAGGCATAGATACAAGGTAATCACAGAGGTAAAAAAGTGTATTATTATAGCTGTGTTGGTTATGCAAAACTGGGGAATTGGTAATAAAGGGATTATCTACCTTTTTAAACAACAAAAAATCTGGTGTTTACTGTCCCTTTAAAGAGATATGAAACCCAATATTTGTCTTTCATGGTTCAGATAGACCATACAATTTTAAACAACTTTCCTATTTACTTCTGTTAGCAATTTTGTTTTATTCTCTTGTTATCATTTATTGAAGGAGCATTAATACACTACAGAGAGATAGCTGAACACATCAGTAAGCCAATAAGAAGAGGTATATATGTGCAGCCACCAATCAATAGCTAGCTCCCAGCTCCTAGGTATGCTTTTCAACAAGGGATATCAACAGAACAATGCAAATTAGATAAATTGGAAAGTTGTTTAAAATTGTATGTGTATGAAATTTTTTTTGTGTCAATGCACTCTTTTTGTTTAAACAATATATTGAATATATGTATCTTTTTAAAGTGAAGGTAAAGTTACCTATATATCGAACTGTATTAGTAATTGGTCTTCAAAATTAATATGACTTTCATTCATAATTTTTTTTAAATTTTGCTGCTAAATAAAATTATCGCCGTTTTTACTCACTTATTTTCTGTCCGCAAATTCAGCCAGTTGTTTGTTTGTTTTTTTCCTTAGTTGGTCACGTTTTTTGAGTAGCCTATTGAAAACCTGGCCGTTATGCGGCCGTCAATCGACGTCATCCGCCTCCTGGATGATCTGCGAATGCGCTATATATTTTTTTATCTTGGAACCCACGCACGCACCCGTTTTGCGCATGCGTATTCGTATTGTGCCTGAATACCCATATTACATAATAGGCTTGCTAAAGACGGCTACAATATTGACAAAGGATTCGCTGATTAGTGCACGCGCAATAAGGAGTGAAATCACTGATTTACACAGACGCAGTTCAACGGAGCACTGTGAACGCGCCTTTGACAGATGTTTAGAGCGTGTGGGACCAGAAAATAAGGAAATAGTGGTTGGGAGGAGTCAACATCGGAACGGTGGTGAATAAAAATAAATGTTTTATTTCATAAATGTAAAAGAAATTGGGATAAAAAGTTAGCGATCAGCTTACTGAAAGCTTGACAAATTCATTATTGTATTCAGAATGTTTAAACTTTACCTTCACTTTAAGTTATACATACATGTATCAAGTAACTATTAAATAAATCCATCATATAAAAGACTTCTATGGGGATGTGCTAAAAAACTGATTAAGGCTATTGCTCGAGCATAAAACCTACAGTGCACTAACCTGAAGGTGCGCTTAGCTAAAGGTCAAATAGTTGTTTCAAACTATGCTTTTATATATGTTGCAAGTAAAGTCAGATATTGGGTAATCCTAGGATTACACAGGTAAAACGGACATTACCCAAGCGGCTGTGGGTAAAGCCCGATGTATGATCATAAATCCCCCAGAGTGTGGAGTCACTGCATCAAAAAAATATAGCATGCACTGCAATTGCCTTATCTTCACTATCTGTTTTGCCTCCGCCTGAGGGGTTCAAGGGTGGCTTTGTCCCCCTTGTAAACCTCATTCCCCAAGGTTTATTTGGGGTGGGTGCCAGAGGATCAGCGGGGCGCCTTCCTTGAACCCCCCCCCCCAGGCGGAGGCAAAAGAAATAGTGTAGATAGGGGAATTACAGTAAATCCGGCTTTACCCAAAGCCGCTTGGGTAATTTCTCTTTTTCCTGGGTAATCCTACGATTACCCAGATTTCTTACTTTACCCATAACATATATATAAGTTTTCAAAGTAATTTAAAGGGATATAGTATATGACAAGGTGTTGGAGTTCAAAGGGCTCAACGTTGTGTATGTATGTGTGTGTATTTGTATGTATTTATGTGTATGTGTGTGTATGTACTGTGTAGATATGTGTATATATGTGTATGTATGTGTGTGTGTATTTGTATGTATTTATGTGTATGTGTGTGTATGTACTGTGAAGATATGTGTATATATGTGTATGTATGTGTGTGTATTTGTATGTATTTATGTGTATGTGTGTGTATGTACTGTGAAGATATGTGTATATATGTGTATGTATGTGTGTGTATTTGTATGTATGTATGTGTATGTGTGTGTATGTACTGTGTAGATATATGTATATATGTGAATGTATGAGTGTGTATTTGTATGTATTTATGTGTATGTGTGTGTATGTACTGTGTATATATGTGTATGTATGTGTGTGTATTTGTATGTATTTATGTGTATGTGTGTGTATGTACTGTGAAGATATATGTATATATGTGTATGTATGTGTGTGTATTTGTATGTATTTATGTGTGTGTATGTACTGTGAAGATATGTGTATATATGTGTATGTATGTGTGTGTATTTGTATGTATTTATGTGTATGTGTGTATATGTACTGTGTAGATATGTGTATATATGTGAATGTATGAGTGTGGTCACATGCACATACATTCATGAACATATACACATATACTCTTTGAGCCCTTCCCGGTGCAACAACTTCTACCAATAGATAAGCAGGGATAGGCACGAACCAAGCCTGTGGCGGACATTTTACAAAGTAAAGACCTTAGTGAAGGACACCAAGGTACATTTCAAATTTAAAAACATCATTATATATAGTGCTGAATGTTATTATACTGATGCAGATACCACTGATCCTATAAACCAGCCCTCGTCTGACTATACCCATGTGCCAGTGTCACTTCTGTGTCTTTGTAAAGAGCTGGGTGTTATTATACTGATGCAGATACCACTGACCCTATAACCAGCCCTCCTCTGGCTATACCCATGTGCCAGTGTCACTACTGTGTCATTATATAGTGCTGGGTGTTATTATACTGATGCAGATACCACTGATCCTATAACCAGCCCTCCTCTGGCTATACCCATGTTATAGTGTCACTACTGTGTCTTTGTATAGTGCTGGGTGTTATTATACTGATGCAGATACCACTGACCCTATAACCAGCCCTCCTCTGGCTATACCCATGTGCCAGTGTCACTACTGTGTCTTTGTATAGTGCTTGGTGTTATTATACTGATGCAGATACCACTGACCCTATAACCAGCCCTCCTCTGGCTATACCCATGTTATAGTGTCACTACTGTGTCTTTGTATAGTGCTGGGTGTTATTATACTGATGCAGATACCACTGATCCTATAACCAGCCCTCCTCTGACTATACCCATGTTATAGTGTCACTACTGTGTCTTTGTATAGTGCTTGGTGTTATTATACTGATGCAGATACCACTGACCCTATAACCAGCCCTCCTCTGGCTATACCCATGTGCCAGTGTCACTACTGTGTCTTTGTATAGTGCTGGGTGTTATTATACTGATGCAGATACCACTGACCCTATAACCAGCCCTCCTCTGGCTATACCCATGTGCCAGTGTCACTACTGTGTCTTTGTATAGTGCTGGGTGTTATTATACTGATGCAGATACCACTGATCCTATAACCAGCCCTCCTCTGGCTATACCCATGAGCCAGTGTCACTACTGTGTCATTATATAGTGCTGGGTGTTATTATACTGATGCAGATACCACTGATCCTATAACCAGCCCTCCTCTGGCTATACCCATGTGCCAGTGTCACTACTGTGTCATTATATAGTGCTTGGTGTTATTATACTGATGCAGATACCACTGATCCTATAACCAGCCCTCCTCTGGCTATACCCATGTTATAGTGTCACTACTGTGTCTTTGTATAGTGCTGGGTGTTATTATACTGATGCAGATACCACTGATCCTATAACCAACCCTCCTCTGGCTATACGCATGTGCCAGTGTCACTACTGTGTCATTATATAGTGCTGGGTGTTATTATACTGATGCAGATACCACTGATCCTATAACCAGCCCTTCTCTGACTATACCCATGAGCCAGTGTCACTACTGTGTCATTATATAGTGCTGGGTGTTATTATACTGATGCAGATACCACTGATCCTATAACCAGCCCTTCTCTGACTATACCCATGAGCCAGTGTCACTACTGTGTCATTATATAGTGCTTGGTGTTATTATACTGATGCAGATACTACTGATTCTATAAGCAGCCTTCCTCTGGCTATACCCATGTGCCAGTGTCACTACTGTGTCATTATATAGAGCTGGGTGTTATTATACTGATGCAGATACCACTGACCCCATAACCAGCCCTTGTCTGGCTATACCCATGTGCCAGTGTCACTACTGTGTCTTTGTATAGTGCTGGGTGTTATTATACAGATGCAGCTACACATCCAGCATTTCACTCAGGCTTTATTTATTCCATAACTTATCACTCAATATCGCTAGCAGTCTCTTGACAAGCCACTAACTTTATTCACACTACATAGTCTCCCTTTTCTATTATTTAATCAGAAAGAAAATTTATAATAAGGTTGTGAATCACAACCTTAGTATATCTTTTCTTTCTAATTAAATACTACTTATAATAAACCTCAGGTGCTGGTTAAAGTGCTTTACCTTTGCATATAAAGCTCCAGGGACACAGTGGCAGCTTGCTTCTTGAATCTTCCCTCTCTCTCAGTCTCACTCAGAGTCATTTTCCTGGTACTAAGCTGCATCACGTGGGAGTGGCCACAACCCTGCAAAACGTGGCGCTGCATGTGTCAAGGAGTCAGGACCAGCATTCATCTATCCTACTCCTCCCTCCCCACAGCAAAATGGGCGGAGGACACTGCAAGTGCCAGTCACGGACACCAGTGTCCGTGTATGGACACCTTGTCTACCCCTGTAGATAAGTTAGTAATCAATCTGATTGGCACATAGAGAACACCGATTAACTTCTTGTGACAGCATATACAGCTGGAATTAACCCCTTTCTCTAGGTGTATATAGAACACTGACTCTTTCTGTCAGACACATATAAAGAAGTAGTGGACTTTTTTTATACCAGCACATAAGGAGCAGAACTTATTCTTAATTACTGCTATATATGCAGGACTGGTAGTGCGTTAAAGGGATAGTCTAGTCAAAATTATACTTTCATGATTCAGGTAGAGCATGCAATTTTAAGCAACTTTCTAATTTACTCCTATTATTATTTTGTCTTCATTCTCTTGGTATCTTTATTTGAAAAAGCAAGAATGTAAACTTATGAGCCAGCCCATTTTTTGTTCAGAACCTGGATAGCACTTGCTGATTGGTGTCTAAATGTAGCCAGCAATCAGCAAGCGCTACCCAGGTACAGAACCACAAATGGTCCGGATCCTAAGCTTACAATTCTTGCTTTTTCAAATAACGATACAGAAAGATTGAAGAAAATTTGATAATAGGAGTAAATTAAAAAGTTAATTAAAATTGAATGTTCTATCTTTATTATGAAAGTTTAATTTTTACTAGACTATCCCTTTAAACACCTAGGCCAGACAAGTTAAAGGCACAGTCTACACCAGAATTTTTATTGTTTTAAAAGATAGATAATCCCTTTATTACCCATTTCCCAGTTTTGCATAACCAACACAGTTATATTAATATACTTTTTACCTCTGTGATTATCTTGTATCTAAGCCTCTGCAAACTGCCCCCTTATTTCAGTTCTTTTGACAGACTTGCAGTCTAGCCAATCAATGCCTGCTCCCAGATAACTTCTCGTGCACGAGCACAGTGTTATCTATATGAAATACGTGAACTAACACCCGCTAGTGGTGAAAAACTGTTAAAATGCAATCTGAAAGAGGTGGGCTTCAAGGTCTAAGAAATTAGCATATGAACCTCCTAGGTTAAGCTTTCAACTAAGAATACCAAGAGAACAAAGCAAAATTGGTGATAAAAGTAAATTGGAAAAATGTTTAAAATGACATGCTCTATATGAATCATGAAAGTTTATTTTGGCCTAGACTGTCCCTTTAAGTAAAATAGTAAGTAGTATAAGTGTAGCATATATGAACAGATTTGTTTATTACATTTAACAACTTCAAAGAGATTGAGCACAGTCAAACTCTAAAAGCAGTCCCACTATGTGATTTTTGACTATGATTTTTGACTATGTTAAATTATTTTAAAGGAATTAAATATATTGTTTTAATGAAATTGCTTGAAATAATGTATTTAATCAAAATGTTATACTTCCTTGTGGAGTCATTGGCGTGTAGACAAATTTTATTTAGTAGCAGCAAGATGTGCAATGTGAACATTCGAATCATGCATACATTGCTGTAAATTGCATGACATATAGTCCAATTTAAACACTGTCACTGATAGTGAAGTAAAGGTGGCCCTCGGTTTATGACGGTTCAATTTGCGCAGTTTCAGAATAACGCCCTTTTTTACTATTGAAAAGCATTAGCACATGCATACATTAAAATAGCCAGTATGTGGAGCTGTCCGCTTGTGTTGCAGCAAACACATGCAAAGAAAAGCAAGCCAGACGTGATCAATGGATCAGCTTTCAAAGGAACAAGATCTAGCAGCCACTTCCCTTAGCTGCAGACTCAATGCAGAGAACTGTTTGCAGAAAAAGGCAAGTAAAAAAACGTTTTTCTTAATTAAACTTAGTTTGATGATGATACAGTCTGTTGTGTGATTATTTTGTTTTTTTTCATTAAACTTAGTTTGATGATGATACAGTCTGTGTTTGTGTGATAATTTTATTAGGTGCGGTTTAGCAAATGTTTTTGTTCATTAAACTTAGTTTGATGATGATACAGTCTGTGTGATAATTTTATTAGGTGCGGTTTAGCAAATGTTTTTGTTCATTAAACTTAGTTTGATGATGATACAATCTATTTTATTAGGTTAATACTGCTGTTTTGCATTTAAAGTCTTCATTTCAAAGCTTTAAAAATAATGTATTAGGTGTTACTTATGTCAATTTTGAGAGGAGCCTGGAACCTAACTCCCTCACTTCCCATTTACTAACATTATAAACTGGGTTTCAATTTACAACGGTTTCGATTTACAACCATTCCTTCTGGAACCTAACTCCAGCGTAAACTGAGGGCTACCTGTATATAATAGAGGGGTTTAAGGCCTAGTATTTTGTTTTTTTAAATAGTAAATTGTTATAACATGGGCCATGAAGGTTTCAAGGGATGTTATTTGGAATATTTAGATAATATAAATTATTTTGGGTACATATGCTGTTTATTCTATTTGATTGTATTATCTGTTATTCAAAAATCTATTGTATACATGCTAGTTCCATATCAAATTGTAGTTAAAGAGAGGGGGATATGGGGTTTGCAAGTGCTGTGGTTTCTTTAAGTTCTCACATATTAGGGTTAAAAGTGGTTTGTAAACAAAGTGCTGGTAAGTGAGACCCTTGTATATCAGAAATAAATGTATTGTTTATGTGTATGCATTTATTGTCTTAAATTTACAATGCAGTTGTACCCACAGTATTACACCAGCAGTTTCCCCACAGAATCACACTAGCAGTTATCCACAGAATTACACCAGCAATTACCCACAGTACTATAGCAGTTACCCACAGGAAGTACACCAGCAGTTACCCACAGAATCACACTAGCTGTTACCCACAGAATTACACCAGCAATTACCCATAGTACTATGATAGCAATTACTAACAGAAAGTACACCAGCAGTTACCCACAGTATAACACCAGCAGTTACCCACAGTACTATGCCAGCCATTACCAACATAATTACACCAGCAGTAACCCACAGAATTACACCAACAGTTACCCACAGAATTACATCAGCAGTTACCCACAAAATTATACCAGCAGTTACCAAAATAATTACATCAACAGTTGCCCACAAAATTATACCATCAGTTACCCACAGTATTACACCAGCAGTTACCCACAGTACTATGCCAGCAGTTACCCACAGTACTATGCCAGCAGTTACCAACATAATTACACCAGCAGTTACCAACATAATTACACCAGCAGTAACCCACATAATTACACCAACAGTTACCCACAGAATTACATCAGCAGTTACCCACAAAATTATACCAGCAGTTAAACACAAAATTATACCAGCAGTTACCCACAGAATTACATCAGCAGTTACCCACAAAATTATACCAGCAGTTACCCACAGTATTACACCAGCAGTTACCCACATCAGCAGTTACCCACAGAATTACATCAGCAGTTACCCACAAAATTATACCAGCAGTTACCCACAGTATTACACCAGCAGTTACCTACAAAATTATATCAGCAGTTACCCACAGTGCTATGCCAGCATTTACTAACATAATTACACCAGCAGTAACCCACAGAATTACACCAACAGTTACCCACAGAATTACACCAGCAGTTACCCACAGAATTACATCAGCAGTTACCCACAAAATTATACCAGCAGTTACCCACAGAATTACATCAGCAGTTACCCACAAAATTATACCAGCAGTTACCGACAGCATTACACCAGCAGTTACCCACAGAATTACACCAACAGTTGCCCACAGAATTATACTAGCAGTTACCCACAAAATTATACCAGCAGTTACCCACAGAATTACACCAGCAGTTACCCACAGAATTACACCAGCAGTTACCCACAGTATTACACCAGCAGTTACCCACAACATTATACCAGCAGTTACCCACAACATTATACCAGCAGTTACCCACAAAATTATACCAGCAGTTACCCACAACATTATACCAGCAGTTACCCACAAAATTATACCAGCAGTTACCCACAGAATTACACCAGCAGTTACCCACAAAATTATACCAGCAGTTGCCCACAGAATTACACCAGCAGTTACCCACCAAATTATACCAGCAGTTACCCACAGAATTACATCAGCAGTTACCCACAGAATTACACCAGCAGTTGTACCAACAGTATTAAACCAGCAGTTACACACAGTACTATGCCATCAGTTACCCACAGAATTACCCCAGAAGTTACCCACAGAATTACACCAGCAGTTACCCACAGAATTACACTAGCTGTTACCCACCAAATTACACCAGCAGTTGTACCAACAATGTTAAACAAGCAGTTACCCACATGATTACACCAGCAGTTACCCACAGTACTATGATAGCAGTTACCCACAGAATTACGCCAGCAGTTACCCACAGAATTACACCAGGAGTTACCCACATAATTACACCAGCAGTTACCCACACTATAACACCAGCAGTTACCCACAGTACTATGCCAGCAGTAACTCAAAGAATTACACCAGCAGTTACCCACAGAATTACACTAGCAGTTACCTCCAGTACTATGCTAGCAGTTAACTTAAGTATTACCCTAGCAATTATCCATAATAATATCCCAGCAGTTACATTCAGTAGTACCCCAGCTGTTACATTCAGTACTACCCCAGGAGTTACATTCAGCACTACCCCAGCAGTTACATTCAGTACTACCCCAGCAGTTACATTCAGTACTACCCCAGCAGTTACATTCAGTACTACCCCAGCAGTTACATTCAGCACTACCCCAGCAGTTACATTCAGCACTACCCCAGCAGTTACATTCAGCACTACCCCAGCAGTTACATTCAGCACTACCCCAGCAGTTACATTCAGCACTACCCCAGCAGTTACATTCAGCACTACCCCAGCAGTTACATTCAGCAGTACCCCAGCAGTTACATTCAGCACTACCCCAGCAGTTACATTCAGCACTACCCCAGCAGTTACATTCAGCACTACCCCAGCAGTTACATTCAGCAGTACCCCAGCAGTTACATTCAGTAGTACCCCAGCAGTTACATTCAGTACTACCCCAGAAGTTACATTCAGTACTACCCCAGCAGTTACATTCAGTACTACCCCAGCAGTTACATTCAGTACTACCCCAGCAGTTACATTCAGTACTACCCCAGCAGTTACATTCAGTACTACCCCAGCAGTTACATTCAGTACTACCCCAGCAGTTACATTCAGCGGTATCCCAGCAGTTACATTCAGTAGTATCCCAGCAGTTACATTCAGTACTACCCCAGCAGTTACATTCAGTACCACCCCAGCAGTTACATTCAGTACTACCCCAGCAGTTACATTCAGTACTACCCCAGCAGTTACATTCAGTACTACCCCAGCAGTTACATTCAGTACTACCCCAGCAGTTACATTCAGTAATGCCCCAGCAGTTACATTCAGTACTGCCCAAGCAGTTACATTCAGTGGTATCCCAGCAGTTACATTCAGTACTACCCCAGCAGTTACATTCAGTACTACCCCAGCAGTTACATTCAGTACTACCCCAGCAGTTACATTCAGTACTGCCCCAGCAGTTACATTCAGTACTGCCCCAGCAGTTACATTCAGTACTGCCCCAGCAGTTACATTCAGTAATGCCCCAGCAGTTACATTCAGTACTACCCAAGCAGTTACATTCAGTAGTACCCCAGCAGTTACATTCAGTAGTACCCCAGCAGTTACATTCAGTAGTACCCCAGCAGTTACATTCAGTAGTACCCCAGCAGTTACATTCAGTACTACCCCAGCAGTTACATTCAGTAGTACCCCAGCAGTTACATTCAGTACTACCCCAGCAGTTACATGAAAGGCCCAGATTTGCTAGCCCTCAAGTGGTCTCAGTACCTGCCATGTTCATGTGTCCTGCAGTACAACAGGAAAAGCCCATGAACCAGCAGAATACCACTCTGCAGCCAGCCCGGCAGCGACAGAATTACACCAGCTGTTACCCACCGAATTACACCAGCAGTTGTACCAACAGTGTTAAACAAGCAGTTACCCACATGATTACACCAGCAGTTACCCACAGTACTATGATAGCAGTTACCCACAGAATTACGCCAGCAGTTACCCACAGAATTACACCAGGAGTTACCCACATAATTACACCAGCAGTTACCCACATAATTACACCAGCAGTTACCCACAGTACTATGCCAGCAGTAACTCAAAGAATTACACCAGCAGTTACCCACAGAATTACACTAGCAGTTACCTCCAGTACTATGCTAGCAGTTAACTTAAGTATTACCCTAGCAATTATCTATAATAATATCCCAGCAGTTACATTCAGTAGTACCCCAGCTGTTACATTCAGTACTACCCCAGAAGTTACATTCAGCACTACCCCAGCAGTTACATTCAGTACTACCCCAGCAGTTACATTCAGCACTACCCCAGCAGTTACATTCAGCACTACCCCAGCAGTTACATTCAGTACTACCCCAGCAGTTACATTCAGTACTACCCCAGCAGTTACATTCAGTACTACCCCAGCAGTTACATTCAGCACTACCCCAGCAGTTACATTCAGCACTACCCCAGCAGTTACATTCAGCAGTACCCCAGCAGTTACTCAGTAGTACCCCAGCAGTTACATTCAGTAGTACCCCAGCAGTTACATTCAGTAGTACCCCAGCAGTTACATTCAGTACTACCCCAGCAGTTACATTCAGTACTGCCCCAGCAGTTACATTCAGTACTGCCCCAGCAGTTACATTCAGTAATGCCCCAGCAGTTACATTCAGTAGTACCCCAGCAGTTACATTCAGTAGTACCCCAGCAGTTACATTCAGTAGTACCCCAGCAGTTACATTCAGTAGTACCCCAGCAGTTACATTCAGTAGTACCCCAGCAGTTACATTCAGTAGTACCCCAGCAGTTACATTCAGTACTACCCCAGCAGTTACATTCAGTACTACCCCAGCAGTTACATTCAGTACTACCCCAGCAGTTACATGAAAGGCCCAGATTTGCTAGCCCTCAAGTGGTCTCAGTACCTGCCATGTTCATGTGTCCTGCAGTACAACAGGAAAAGCCCATGAACCAGCAGAATACCACTCTGCAGCCAGCCCGGCAGCGACAGGCTAGAGACAGCACACACCTGCCAGGGCTCCCTTCCACACACCAATAAATTAGCAACCTAAAGCTCCCAGACATGGGGTTCTAATCATATAGCCAACCAGTGGGCACATTAAAGGGACTGTAAACACCTAAAGATTTACTATAGATTAACATATCAGCCAAATCTAAACAATTTTTAAAACAAATTAACTTGTTTGCGGCAATTGTTTTTCAGTACTCCATCCGCCACTTACCTTATTTGAAGGAGCCAATCTCGGCTTGAGTCTGCAAACAACCAGGCTTGCTACAATTATTATGATAGTAAAAAGTATATTGCCTTGCATTTGTTGTGTTAGTTAGGGAAATATATGTAACAGAGTTAGCCTTGATACATCAGCATGGTGCATTTCAAGTTCTGAGAATTAGAACATTCTTAATTTTCAGAGCTAATTTACATGAAAAGGGACAAAATAAATAATGAAAGAATATTGAAAAGTTCTTTTACTACTCATAACTAAATATTGACTGAGAGCCTGCAATTTTAAGCAACTTTGTAATTTACTCCTATTATCAATTTTTCTTCGTTCTCTTGCTATTTTTATTTGAAAAAGAAGGTATCTAAGCTTTTTTTTGTTTCAGAACACTGGATAGCACTTTTTTATTGGTGGATGAATTTATCCACCAATCAGCAAGAACAACCCAGGTTGTTCACCAAAAATTGGCCGGCATCTAAACTTACATTCTTGCATTTCAAATAAAGATACCAAGAGAATGAAGAAAATTTGATAATAGGAATAAATTAGAAAATTGCTTAAAATGGCATGCTCTATCTAAATCACGAAAGAAAAAATTTGGGTTCAGTGTCCCTTTAAGTTAGAGGGTGTTAGGGTTAGACTTAGGTTTAGGGGTTAACACATTTAATACGTTGGGGGCGGCAGATTATGGGTTAATAAGTGTAGGTAGGTTGCGGAGACATTGGGGGCGGGGGATTAGGGATTAATAAATATAATGTAGGTGTTGGCGATATTGGGGGCAGCAGATTAGGGGTTAATAAGTATAATGTAGGTGGCGGCGGTGTCCGGAGCGGCAGATTAGGGGTTAATAAGTATAATGTAGGTGTTGGCGATGTCGGAGGCAGCAGATTAGGGGTTAATAAGTGTAAGATTAGGGTTGTTTAGACTCGGGGTTCATGTTAGGGTGTTAGGTGTAAACATAAAATGTGTTTCCCCTAGGAATCAATGGGGCTGCGTTACGGAGCTTTACGCTGCTTTTTTGCAGGTGTTAGACTTTTTCTCAGCCGGCTCTCCCCATTGAGGTCTATGGGGAAATTGTGCACGAGCACGTACAACCAGCTCACCGCTGATTTAAGCGGCGCTGGTATTGGAGTGCGGTATGGAGCACAATTTTGCTCTACGCTCACTTCTTGCCTTTTAACGCTGGGCTTGTAAAAACCTGTAATACCAGTGCTGTAGGTAAGTGAGCGCACAGCTCATAACGAAAAACTCGTAATCTGGCCATTTGTTTTCTGTCCTTAAAGGGACATTAAACACTAAATTAAAGCTAGATAGAATGATGCATTCAAAGAAAAGATTAGTCTGAGAATAACATGTAGATGTATTTTTAAAGTTTCATTAGCTGTTTAAATATTGACAAAAAATAAGTGTAAAGTTTTAGTTTCTATAAAACAATGGGAGCTGCCATGTTGTAACTTATGTTACCTACTCTGCTGTGACCAATTAGAGACAGTTATAAATAGGCCAATAGAGTGGGCATCCAATGGCTGTGTGGAATATAACAGTGTTCTGCACTTCCATATCTAACAGGAACTGAAAAGCTCACAATTTCAGAATGGAATTACAGGAAAGGAGGACAAAATAAAAAATGAAAGCATATTGCAAAGCTTTTTTTATATATATATATATATATATATATATATATATATATATACGATTTATCATTTTATATTACTATCTCAAAGTGTTTAATGTCCCTTTAAGCCAGCATTCTACCCAGTGCACAACTTTTGAGTCCAGACCAAGGAGAGGAGATACAGTTTGTGAATTAGTTTGTTAGGTAGGTAGGTTCATAATTGGTCAGGAGTGTCCACGTCTTCAGCACTCTATAGTAGCAGTGTTTGCAACAATGTTTGTAGTACTATTATACATTGTTGTAAACTCTACTGCCATAAAGTGCTAAAAACACTTGCATGCTCCTGAGCTCCTATCAGCATACCTAGGTTTAATCCTTAACAAAGGATACCAGGAGAGCAAAACTAATTTCATAAAAGAAGTAAACTGTACTGTTGTTTAAAAATGTATTCCATCCTTTGGGCTTCATTTATTAATAAGCGGATGCAGGGGTCATAATATCAGGATGATTGACATCCACTGCTAGCGGCTGATTGGCCGCCAGTGAGCAGGGGGTGGCATTGCACAAGCATTTCACTAGAAATGCTTGTGCAATGTTAAATTTAGTGATGTCGAGCGGACATGATTTGCTACAGCGAATAATGTCCGCTCGACAGTTAATAAATCTACCCCTTTGTTTTATTATTTCAGTTGTTTGCTGAAAAAAAAGAGGTAAAAAAAGAATGTTACAGCTAGATTACGAGTTATGCGCTCTATAGGGAAATTAACAAATGCAACAAAAGTTGTGTTATTTCACCCTCTATAGCGCAGTCATTACAAGTTTTCAAACAGCCGGCTTGTGCGTGCGATATGGTGCTTTTAAGCTCCATACCGCACATTATACAAGCGCTGTTTTGACGTACTCGTGCACGCTTTTCTTGTAGACATCAATGGGGAGAGCGGGCTAAAAAAGAACCTAACACCTGCGATCGTGGAATAAAAAGCTCCGTAACGCAGCCGCATTGATGTCTAAGGGGAAAAAAAAGTTATGTTTAAACCTAACATAAACCCCACATCTAAACACCCCTAATCTGCTGCCCCAGACATCGCCGATAACTATATAATGTTATTAACCCCTAATCTGCCGCTCCCGATATCGCTGCCACTATACTAAAGTTATTAACCCCTATTCCCTCACACCCCAACATCGCCCACACTATAATAAATCTATTAACCCCTATTACGCCGCTCCCCGACATCGCTGCAACTAAATAAAGTTATTAACCCCTAAACCTCTGGCCTCCCACATCACTACCAATAAATAGACCTATTAACCTCTAAACCGCCAGCCCCCATATCGCAACAACCTCAATTAAACTATATTAACCCCTAACCCTAACACCCCCTAACTTTAACATAATTAAAATAGAGCTAAATTAAACTTACAATTATTAACTAAATAATTCCTATTTAAAACTAAATACTTACTTACCTGTGAAATAAAACCTAAGCTAGCTACAATATAACTAATAGTTATATTGTAGCTAGCTTAGGTTTTATTTTTATTTCACAGGTAAATTTGTATTTATTATAACTAGGTAGACTAGTTAGTAAATATTTATTAACTATTTACTAACTACCTAGTTAAAATAAATACAAACTTACCTGTGAAATAAAACCTAAGCTGCCTTACACTAAAACCTAACATTACAAAAATAAAAACCTACCATTACAAAAAATAACAAACAAAATTATACAAAATAATAAAAATTATTCCTATTCTAATACCATTTAAAAAAAAAAAAAAAAAAACACCCCAAAATAAAAAAGTCTAATCTAGAATAAACTATCAAGGGCCCTTAACCCTTTGAGTGCTAAGCACTTTCCCACCTGGGTGCTAAGATTTTTTTATTTATTTTTTTATTTTCTGAACAAATTTTTTTAACTTTTATTTTTTTTTCCAGATCCCCAAGGCTTACACTGTTGTAAAGGTTACAGGCTTCTAAGCAGCATGCCCCCTGCTCCAATACTTAACATTGTTAAGTATAAATAAAGTTGCGCGGTGATGTCATCATGTTATTGCTCAAGACGTCACCATGCATAACGTGAAGCCCCGGCGATGCCTGTCATTATGCAGGCCCGATCGCCAGGGTAGGAGCGGGTGGGAGCACCCAGATATCCCTCAAGGTGGGAGAGTGCTAGTGACGGCTCTGAGCCGTCATTAGCACCAGAGTGGGAAACTCTGTGACGGCTCAGAGCCGTCATTAGCACTCAAGGGGTTAAAAGGGCCTTTTTGTGGGCCCTTAAAAGGACCTTTTGTAGGGCATTGCCCTAAAGTTAACAGCTCTTTTGCTACAAAACAAAACAAACACCCCCTAACAGTATACAGCCCCCCACCCCCCAAACCCACAAAATAAAAATAAAGTAAAACCTAATCTACCCATTGCCCTGAAAAGGGCATTCAGCTCTTTTGTGAAATGCCCAAGCCCTAATCTAAAATTAAAAACCTACCCCAAAACAAAAAAAATATATTACACAAAATAACAAACAAATTATCTAAAATTATAAAAATTATTCCAATTCTAATACCCATTTTTAAAAAAAAAAAAAAAAAACACCCCAAAATAAAAGACCTAATCTAGAATAAACTACCAATAGCCCTTAAAAGGGCCTTTTGTAGGGAATTCCCCTAAGTTAAACAGCTCTTTTACCTGAACAAAAAAAATACAGAGAGCCACTAACATTACAAACCCCCACCCCCCCAAACCCACTGTCAGGGTGCCAGGAATCAGACTGAGACGAGAAGTGCAAAAATAATCACACCTTTATTAATAGCAAAAAATAGTAAAAAGTCCACAAGTCAAATAACAAGCCAGGAATCAAACCAGAGCTGGTAGTCAGACGAGCCGAGTCAGGAGCCAAAGCAAATCGTCAGACGAGCCGGAATCAGGAACAAGGAAAACAGCAGAGTCAGGAACAAGCCAGGGATGAGGAAGCAGGAAGGACGTCAGGCAGCCAGGTAATACACAGGAACTCTCACAAACAGGTCTGAGACAACGCAAAGGCAAAGCATACTGAACAGAGGCCCTTTAAATAATAAGTGATGACATCCAGATTCTGAGACTGCATCCTGTTTCACATGGATGATGCACACCAGTCTGGCCATAAAAGGAAGTGCAGGAATTGAGCAGCATCATAGTCAGGAAGAGAGGTGAGTAAAATGGCTGCCAGCAGCACATGGCAAACACAACAGGGAAAAAACCCTGACAGTACCCTCCCCTCAACGACCCCTCCCCTGCGGGAGGACAAAAGGCTTATTGGGGAAACGTGCATGGAAGGCACGGAGGAGGGCGGGAGCATTAACATCAGAGGAGGGAACCCAAGAACGCTCCTCCGGACCGTAGCCTCTCCAGTGAACCAAATACTGTACACGGCCCCCGGACATACGAGAGTCAATAATGCTGCTGACCTTATACTCCTCATGGTTGTCAACGAAGATAGGACGGGGACGAGGCAACACAGTGGTAAACTGATTACAAACCAATGGTTTCAAAAGGGACACATGAAAAACATTGGAGATGCGCATAGCAGGAGGAAGGTCAAGAGCGTAGGCCACAGGATTAACCCGTCAGAGTATTCGAAAAGGACCAACATAACGGGGAGCTAATTTATATGAAGGCACACAAAGGTTCAAGTTGCGGGAGGACAGCCAAACTCTCTCACCAACCTGGTAGGAACGTGCGGGCAGACACCTACGATCAGCCTGGAACTTTTGGCGCTGCATAGAACGATGAAGGCAATCCTGAATCTACACCCACGTGGAACGGAGTTGCCAGAGATGCTCCTCCAAAGCTGGAATACCCTGAGACATGAATGAATCGGGCAACAAGGATGGTTGAAACCCATAATTCGCAATTAACAGGGAGGAAGGAATTCATAGCACTATTACGAGCAAAGCATTAATAGCATTGGAGGAAGCATTAATAGCACTATTACGAGCAAACTCTGCCCAACAGTTCAGACCAATTATTGTGGTGATCTGAGACATAGCAATGGAGGAACTGTTCCAGAGCTTGATTAGACCGTTCCGCAGCCCCATTGGATTGAGGGTGATATGCCGAGGAGAAGGAAAGCTGGATCCCCATTTGAGCACAAAAGGAATGCCAAAATCTGGAGACAAACTGGCTACCCCGGTCCGCCACTATCTCCTTGGGTAACCCATGTAAACGGAAGACCTCCTGGGCAAAAATTGAAGCAAGCTCCTGAGCGGTAGGCAGCTTCATCAAGGGAATGCAATGTGACATTTTAGAAAAACGGTCAACCACCATAAGGATAACAGTATTGCCTTTGGAAACAGGGAGCTCGACAATGAAGTCCATGGAAAGATGTGTCCGAGGACGCTCACCATTAGCAATAGGTTGAAGAAGACCCACAGGAAGATGTCGAGGAGTCTTATTCTGTGCACAAACTGAGCAGGAGGCAACATACGCAGCAACATCAGAATGAAGACCTGGCCACCAGAATTGTCGAGTGACAGACCAAATCATTTGGTTCTTGCCTGGGTGACCTGCGGCTTTAGGATAGTGGTAAGTGTGCAAAAGTTTAGTTCGAAGATTCTCAGGAACAAAACACTTACCACTAGGTTTCTCAGGAGGTGCATTGGTTTGTGCAGCCAGGATCTCCTCCCCCAAGGGAGAAGTCAAATTAGTACGTATGGTAGCCAAAATATGGTCAGGAGGTATAACAGGAGTAGGTACAGACTCCTCCTTGGACAGAGACGAAAATTGTCAAGAGAGGGCATCAGCCCTAACATTCTTACTACCAGGCAGGTAGGAGACCACATAATTAAACCGAGACAAAAATAGCGCCCATCTGGCCTGTCGGGGCGAAAAACGTTTTGCTTCAGATAGATAAGTTAAATTCTTGTGGTCAGTAAGAATGAGCACTGGCACGCTAGTACCCTCGAGAAGATGCCTCCATTCCTTAAGTGCCAAAATTATGGCCAGTAATTCCCTGTCACCAATTTCATAATTGCACTCCGCTGGAGACAATTTCGTAGAGAAGAAACCACACGGATGCAAGGAACCGTCAGGCGTAGGACGTTGAGACAAGAGGGCACCTTCTCCAGTCTCAGATGCATCGACCTCAAGAACGAAAGGCAGGACAGGGTTAGGATGAGCCAGATCTAGAGCGGCAGCAAAGGCAGTCTTAAGACTATCAAAGGCCTTAATGGCAGTAGGTGACCAATGGAGTGGATCATTCTCTTTACGGGTCATGTCTGTGATAGGTTTGACCAAGGAAGAAAAGTTTTTAATAAACTTTCTATAGTAATTGACAAACCCAAAAAAACGTTGAATAGACCGAAGACCAACTGGGCGAGGCCACTGCAGAAAACTTGTCAGGGTCCATGGAGAACCCTGCAACGGAGATAACATAACCTAGGAAGGTTACTTGAGTCTGATGGAACTCGCATTTCTCGAGTTTACAAAACAGGCCGTTCTTACGTACTCTCTGAAGAACCTGTGTAACATCAGAATGATGAGCCTCAAGTGTGGGTGAGTGTATGAGGATGTCGTCTAAGTACACCACAACACACTGTTGCAACATATCTCGTAGGAAATCATTAATAAATTCCTGAAAAACTGCAGGAGCATTACATAGGCCAAAGGGTATTACAAGATACTCATAATGCCCGCTCCTGGTGTTAAATGCTGTTTTCCATTCGTGGCCCTCCTTAATCCTAACGAGATTGTACGCTCCTCTCAAATCAAGTTTAGTAAAGACCGTAGCTCCCTTAAAGGCAGTCAAAGAGTTCCGTAATAACTGGAATAGGGTAAGCATTCTTAATAGTAAGACGATTAAGACCCCTATAATGGATACATGGTTTTAACTCGCCACCCTTTTTCTTCACAAAGAAGAAGCCAGCCCCTGCAGGAGAGCAGGATTTGTGAATGATCCCCCGCAACAGAGCATCGGCAACATACTCCTCCATAGCAATATTCTCTGCAACAGACAGAGGGTACACCCGGCCCCGAAGAGGAATGGCTCCGGGTTGCAGGTCTATGGCACAATCGTAAGACCGGTGAGGAGGCAATGTACCGGCACGCACCTTGTCAAACACGTGTAGGAACTCTCGGTACTCCTCTGGCAATTGAGAAACCGAAGAAGTGAACAAGACTTTAACTGGTTTCCGAAGACAAGTGGAAATACATTGCGGGGACCACGACAAAATTTCGGACCTGGGGGGGTGTGTCCGGACCACTGTCATGGCTGCCAGCATTTTATCTGACTGCTAATGAACGATCCTGAATATCCAGCAAATATCAGATATGCATCCTATCATCTGAGCTTGAAAATACTATAATACAATATCTTCAACTAACAGCATCTAATGATTGTATATTCACAAGAAGCACTAACGTAGAAGTCGGATCAAACCAGCCTGGCAGTGGCCACGCTTATGAAGGCCTAAGCACTCTCACTCCTAACGGAATAATCCAAAGCACCACCACCGATCTAGACATTAAGGCTGACCATGGCACTCAGCAGCGAGGAAAGCTACCTTGACATACAGAAAACGCTGAGTGATCTGGCTCAGAGTTGGAAGATATACTACCCCAGCACAGCTCAATCCCCCTCGATCCACATATCAGAGAGGGATACTCGCCTAGATCGGCAGGAGGATCTTCCGATACTTACAGAGAGGAGATGGGGAGCAGAGCCTGATGCCTCAGAATTGCCTTCCCGGGTAGCGCAGCTGCCACATATGGCTATAACACGTATAGAGGGGTTTGAGATCGGCCCTAGGGCGAGTGACGCAGCAGACCCTCAAACGGACATACAAGCTACAAATCCGTACAAAATCACCAACCGGCCTGTCGGGCCCTCACCTGCCGCTCGGTTATCACAGGACTTGAAGACCCCTCCTATTACAGAAGCCCAGCAGTCTATAGTCACCTTGAGCAATACGGAAATACCAGTGGAAATGACAATCCAGCCGCACCGGCTACGGAGGTGCGGTCTATCTCTTAAGACTCAAGATTTAACAGCTGGTAAATTGAGGGCAATGATCTGGAGAGTCATGGCCCTAATAGAGCAAGCAGACTTCGGACACTTTCTGGAGAGTGAGGAGAGAGAGTTAACAGAGAGGAGCTGGGGTTTCTGGTTTCTATCTCTCCCCGACAAGCAGCTAACATGCGCTCCATTTTTCCTAGCGCATAAAGTATTTTGTGTTACTGTGCCCGCTGGTATTGGTTAAACTGCAGCCTTATCCCCTTCTCTTTGCTGTTCTCTTCCTGTTGTTCTCTTTTAATACCTATGAACACTGAGGACATACGTTTGAGATCTATAGAGGACCCCTTACCACCTTAAACATCAGCCGGACGTTATCTGTGCTGACATCTGAATTTTCTTTGAATTCTTTATTCTTCAAGTTTTGTTGGTATTTATTATTTTCATAAGGTTTTTAGTATATTAGATTGTTTCTTTAGGCTAACCTTCAGAAATTAACTTCCAGAAATGTTCATCTTATTACTTAACTTTTAGATAGCTCTATTCGGAATATTTAAGCTCGTAGGAAATCACAGCTCCCATATTCTTATAGTAAAGCTTATATTGTACAGACCTATTTATTGCCTCAATAGCACTGCCTTTTCCTATAAATGTATTAAAACGCCTAAATAGAGTAATAATGACATGTATTATTGTAATGGTAATCCTATAAAATACTGCTGTACTACTGCTAGCTAGCGTTGTTTTATATGCAGTTGCTTTATAATCTCTGTCTGTAAGCCCTCAAAACCACTAGGAGCCCTACTGTAACTTCCTGTATATTTTAACACCACTCTGTATACTTAAATCTGTATGGGCTGTTGTGCCTACTAAGGAATATGGCTATGCTAATGCATATAGGTACATGTACATTGGTTGGTTGTATCCTATTCTCTCCGTAGTTTCTCAGGGGTCCGAACCATGCCATAGAAGGGTAATTGTTTTACCCCCCCACTCTTATTTAATGTATATTTTGAGATTTGGAAGTAACCCCTCCACACTATTTATTTAACCATTTATCTATATCATTGCTATTTTTTTTCTTTTTTTTTTCTTTTTACCATTGCTTCCCAATATCTCATAACCTTGCTTTGGGACTTAGATCCCCCCTACACCATGACGGATACAAAACAAAAATTAGAGCCCTCATGTGTTTTTCTCTTTATATTACCCGAGTACAGAGACACCCTTTGGTTCTCTGTCACTACTGAGGGCTCTAAGCCACATATTGTATTAGCCCAATTTTACCTTCTAGTCATAATGATTCTTGAACTGTCTAACACACTGCCTAGTTTCCCAAGAAGTCTACCTTTCAGGAACATCTAACTAGAACCCACAGACCGTGCATATATCCTTTTTATTTTGAGTGCCTCTAGAACCAATCTCATCTGTATTAGTATTTCAGGCTTAACTTTAATAAAACCTATGATACTTACAGAACCTGACTTAACACCAGCCACCATATTTTTTGGTAGACCTATATTTTTGATTTAGTAGGACACGCCCCCCTTCCCCCCTTTCCCCAACATATTATACAAGTGGCTTTTGCCCACTGACTCCCTCCCCCAAAATCCCTTAAAAGAAAAAGAGGTTCCATTTATGTTTGTCTAGTCCTTTTTATTTTTATTTTTGTTGTAATCTCTATCTCAGATACTATTGTTGTAAACAATGTTTGATTTCCTATCTTTCATATACAAGTAGGCATTTATTTAGTTATTTTTATATTTTTATTTTATTCATTTATTTTTTTTTGCCTCATTGTTGTCTGCATGTTAGAGACCTATAAAGCCTGCTAACTACTTATGAGCAATTCTTTACCAGTAAATTGCTACTCAGCCTAGATTTTCAGGTCTCCTACCTCCCAGTCTGCCATATTTTCATTAGCAAAACATACATCTACCTGTTAGTATTAATATCTTCATCTATGATGTCATTGTATATCTCTTTGTTAGTTGACTGACAAACTCTGTGTTCTCCTTATTGTTGTATCATTTAACAACCTCAATAAAAAATTGTTTAAAAAAAAAAATTCGGACCTGCGCCAGACGAGACTGGGATTGTGCTTTTGGAGCCAGGGATAACCCAGAACAACCGGAAAATGCGGAGAGTTTATCACCTGGAACTGGAGGGTTTCAAAATGGAGAGCCCCAACAGCCATGGACAACGGAGCAGTTTCGTGAGTAACGAGTGCGGGCTGAAGGGGCCTGCCATCAATGGCCTCAATAGCAAGTGGAACGGACAGAGGCAAAACAGGAATGGAGTGCTTTGATACAAAAGCACTGTCAATGAAATAGCCCACAGCACCGGAGTCAACAAGAGCCTGGGTGACTATGGAGGAGTCCACCCAGGAAAGGACAACCGTGACCAAAGGTTTCTCCTTAAGCGGTTCCGGGGACGAGGATAAACCACCCAAGGTCTGCCCCCAACAGGACCTTAGGTGTGAGCGTTTCCCGGCCGTGTAGGACAAGACTTCAAAAGGTGGCCCTGTAACCCACAATAGAGGCAGAGCCCCTCCCTCCTCCTAAAGGCCCTCTCCGCCGCGGAGAGACGCGTAAATCCCAGCTGCATTGGCTCAGCAGTACCTGGTGACTCGGGACAAGGAGGCATGGGAGGAGAGGGAGGCATGGGTGGGAACGAACACGTAGGAGACAACGGAACAGGAGGCTTCCGCAAGCGCTCCTTGAAAGAGGACCTCTCTCTGAGTCTGATGTAAATTAGGATAAAAAAAGACACCAATGCCTCAAGATCCTCTGGCAAATCTCTGGCAGCAACTTCGTCTTTAATCGCATCAGAGAGCCCATGAAAGAAGGCGGCAACAAGGGCTTCATTGTTCCAACCTACCTCTGCGGCAAGCATACGGAACTCAATAGCATACTGAGCAACAGATCTTGTACCTTGCTGAATGGACATGAGTAGTTTAGCAGCAGAGGAGGAGTGAGCCGGAACATCAAATACCCTTCGAAAGGAGGCCACAAATTCAGGGTAATTTGAAATCACAGGTTTATTAGTCTCCCACAAGGGATTAGCCCAGGCAAGAGCTGTGTCAGAGAGTAACGAGATGAGAAATCCCACCTTAGCTCTGTCAGAGGGAAACGCCTTAGGTAACATCTCAAAGTAAATGCCCACCTGGTTCAAAAACCCTCTGCACTGAATAGGATCACCTCCATATCGCTTAGGTAGAGGTGCAGCACCGGACATGCTCCTGGTAGGCATAGGTGCAGCAGCGGAAACAGGAGCAGCCATAACTTGCGGGACACTTTGGTCCAAATGTGCAGTGCGAGTCAGCAGGGTTTGCAGGGCTAGTGCAAATTGATCCAAGCGGTGATCCTGTACATCCATCCTGGAAATGATGGCAGGTAAAGGTGGATTATTTGCACCATCAGGATTCATGGCCTTTGCGTAATGTCAGGGTGCCAGGAATCAGATTGAGACGAGAAGTGCAAAAATAATCACACCTTTATTAATAGCAAAAAATAGTAAAAAGTCCACAAGTCAAATAACAAGCCAGGAATAAAAAGCAGAGCTGGTAGTCAGACGAGTCAGGAACAAGCCAGGGATCAAGAACCAGGAAGGACGTCAGGCAGCCAGGTAATACACAGGAACTCTCACAAACAGGTCTGAGACAACGCAAAGGCAAAGCATACTGAACAGAGGCCCTTTAAATAATAATTGATGACATCACAATTCTGAGACTGCATCCTGTCTCACATGGATGATGCACACCAGTCTGGCCATAAAAGGAAGTGCAGGAATTGAGCAGCATCCCCCACAATGCACCATAGTCAGGAAGAGAGGTGAGTAAAATGGCTGCCAGCAGCACATGGCAAACACAACAGGGAAAAAACCCTGACACCCACAAAATAAAAAAACTATCTAAAAAAAAACTAATCTAGCCATTGCCCTGAAAAGGGCATTTGTATTGGCATTGACCTTAAAAGGGTATTTAGCAATTTTGCTTTGCCCTGAAAAGGGCATTTAGCTCTTTTACAAAAGTCCACACCCTAAACTAAAAAAAAAACCCCACCCAAAAAACCCCACTAACCCCGAAGATCCACTTACAGTTTTTGAAGTCCCACTTGAACCATCTTCATCCAGAAGGCAAAGTCCTCATCCAGGCGGTGAGAAGTCTTCATCCAGGCGTCCTCTTCTATTTTCATCCAGGCGGCAAAGTCCTCATCCAGGCGGCGAGAAGTCTTCATCCAGGTGACATCTTCTATCTTCATCCCGTATGCAGGCGGCGAAGTCCTCATCCAGGGGGCGAGAAGTCTTCATCCAGGCGAGCTCTTCTATTTTCATCCAGGCGGCGACGTCCTCATCCAGGCGGCATCTTCTATCTTCATCCAGGCAGCATCTTCTATCATCCAGGCGGTGTGGAGCGGGTCCATCTTGAAGACATCCGGCGCGGAGCATCCTCTTCATACGGTCGCTGCCATATACTGAATCTATCATAAAAGTTGTGTTCACTCTGCGCTGGGAAATTTACCAATAAGCCAGTGGGAAAATGGAGATTCCTCTTACTCCAAAATATTAGACAAAAAACACACAATAGTACCTAATCACAAATTGAAAAGGATACTCAGAACCCACGGCGCTGAATGTACAGCTTAAATTGGTATAAAAAATATATATATATATATATAAAACCTCTACATTAAATGGCAGATGTCAGAGGCAGATATACTAATACAAAACGAGCAAATAAATTAGCCCTAGAGAGAACGAAGTTCAAATAATAATGTGTATAGTAAAAAGAGGTAATTTATTACATCAGTTCAAACATACATCATAAACAACACATATCCTAAAAAACGCTGATCAGACGTTTAGCAAGTGTAGTATCATCAATCTAAAAACAACAAATCTACTTGTGCAAAAAAAGAAAAACAGCAAACTAAAATAAATAAAAATATAAAATAAAAAGCAATATATTTGAAGAGAAGATCCCGGTTCAACTCATATGAATGTCCACATCGACTGAAAGTTTGTTGTGACGTCAGGAGGAGCTGCAACAAGATTGAATCCAAATGAAAAAACAGGAAGAGAGCCAAAATATAAGGTGCTCACTCTTACTTACACCGTACTGGTTCTCTGTTGTCAAAGCCAATTCCCTCTACGAGCCGGAAAGTGACCGCCTCTACAAGCCGGCTCGTAGAGGGAATTGGCTGTGACAACATAGAACCAGTACGGTGTAAGTAAGAGTGAACACCTTATATTTTGGCTCTCTTCCTGTTTTTTCATTTGGATTCAATCTCATTGCAGCTCCTCCTGACGTCACAACAAACTTTCAGTCGATGTGGACATTCATATGATTTGAACCGGGATCTTCTCTTCAAATGTATTGCTTTTTATTTTATATTTTTATTTATTTTATTTCTGTTTGCTGTTTTTCTTTTTTTGCACAAGTAGATTTGTTGTTTTTAGATTGATGATACTACACTTGCTAAACGTCTGATCAGCGTTTTTTAGGATATGTGTTGTTTATGACGTATGTTTGAACTGATGTAATAAATTACCTCTTTTTACTATACACATTATTATTTGAACTTCGTTCTCTCTGGGGCTAATTTATTTGCTTGTTTTGTATTAGTATATCTGCCTCGGACATCTGCCATTTAATGTAGAGGTTATATATATATATATATATATATATATATATATATATATATATATATATATATATATATATATTTGTTATACCAATTTAAGCTGTACATTCAGCGCCGTGGGTTATGAGTATCCTTTTCAATTTGTGATTAGGTACTATTGTGTGATTTTTGTCATATACTGAATGTTCAATGTAAGGTACGTGATTCAAAATGCCGTCCCTTGCATTTCTATTGGCTGATTTGATTTTGAAAATTCAAATCAGCCAATAGGATGAGAGCTACTGAAATCCTATTGGCTGTTTGAAGACCTCACAGCAACAAGCAATCCTACAGGCTCTCTACAAACATACATTTAAAGATCCCTTTCTGCAAACAAACATTTGAAGACCTCACAGCAACAAGCAATCCTACAGGCTCTCTACAAACATACATTTAAAGATCCCTTTCTGCAAACAAACATTTGAAGACCTCACAGCAACAAGCAATCCTACAGTCTCTCTACAAACATACATTTAAAGATCCCTTTCTGCAAACAAACATTTGAAGACCTCACAGCAACAAGCAATCCTACAGTCTCTCTACAAACATACATTTAACGATCCCTTTCTGCAAACAAACATTTGAAGACCTCACAGCAACAATCAATCCTACAGACTCTCTGCAAACATACATTTAAAGATCCCTTTCTGCAAACAAACATTTGAAGGTAATTCATCTATCTCCAATCAAGACAATGAGTGCATTTTATTTTATATCTGTTGGGCTAATTTGGAATTGGTTTTTAACATTCCCCTCTCCCAGCTACACCTCCCCCCCCTCCCACACACACACACCTCTACCCTTTATCAACAGGAAGTCTTACCTTTAAAGCTCTCTTTCTCACACAGACCTCACAGCAACAAGCAATCCTACAGACTCTCTACAAACATACATTTAAAGAACCCTTTCTGCAAATAAACATTTGAAGTCCTCACAGCAACAAGCAATCCTACAGACTCTCTGCATGCACTTGCCCACCAAGCCTTCCTCCACCTCCCACCCTGGTGTTTACCTTAATATATAAACACATAACAGCAATTAGGTGCAGCTGTCACTAATAATTCAGGATATAGATACTGCTTCGCACTCACAGCCTCTGAACTGACACTTTATCAAATTCTGTTACACTTTTCCAACCCTCATTTACTCACCACACATTTCACTCACTCTCAGTTTACACTGCTTTATATCAAACATATTTCCCTTCTCCCTCACCTTTTGTGTCCATTCCCTCTCCTTTAGATTGTAAGTTTGAGAGCCTCTCTACCTGTAGGCCACTTTGTATTTAAAGTGAACTACTACTGATTGTGCTCAAGGGCAGGGCATTCCTCTCCTTTTGTATAACTCAATTATTAAACCTACAACTGTAATGTACCCCAATACTGTACTTGTTTGTTTGTGTATGTAATGCATCCCTGTAATGTTTTATAATTACTTCTATAGCGCTACGTAATCTGCTGGCGCTTTATAAATACCGCCTGGATGAAGACTTCTTGCCGCCTGGATGAGGCCTTCACCACCTGGATGAAGATAGAAGAGGCCACTTGGATAAAGACTTCTCGCCGCATGGATGAGGACTTCACCGCCTGGATGAAGATCGTTCAAGCGGGACTTCAAAAACTGTAAGTGGATCTTCGGGGGTTAGTGATAGGTTTTTTTGGGTGTGGTTTTTTTTTTTAGTTTAGGGTTTTGGCTTTCGTAAAAGAGCTAAATGCCCTTTTCAGGGCAATGCTCATACAAATGCCCTTTTCAGGGCAATGGCTAGCTTAGGCTCTTTTAGATAGTTTTTTATATTTTGTGGGTTTGTAATGTTAGTGGGTCTTTGTTTAACTTAGGGCAATGCCCTACAAAAGGCCCTTTTAAGGGCTATTGGTAGTTTATTCTAGATTAGGTTTTTATTTTGGGGTGTTTTTTTAAAAAAATGGGTATTAGAATAGGAATCATTTTTATTATTTTAATAATTTGTTATTTTGTGTAATGTATTTTTTTGTTTTGGGGTGCGTTTTTATTTTTAGATTAGTGCTTGGACATTTTCATAAAAGAGCTAAATGTCCTTTTAAGGGCAGGAAAAAGAGCTAAATGCCCTTTTAAGGGCAATGCCCATAAAAATGCCCTTTTCAGGGCAATGGGTAGATTTTACTTTATTTTTATTTTGTGGGTTTGGGGGGTTGTATACTGTTAGGGGGTGTTTGTTTTGATTTGTTCCAAAAGAGCTGTTAACTTTAGGGTAATGCCCTTTTAAGGGCCCACAAAAAGGTCCTTTTAAGGGCCCTTGGTAGTTTATTTTAGATTAGGCTTTTTTATTTTGGGGTGGGTTTTTTATTTTTTTAAAGGGGTATTAGAATAGGAATAATTTTTATTATTTTGTATAATTTCATTTGTTATTTTTTGTAATGTAGGTTTTTTTTATTTTTTGTAATGTTAGGTTTTAGTGTAAGGCAGGTTTTATTTGACAGGTAAGTTTGTATTTATTTGAAATAGGTAGTTAGTAAATAGTTAATAAATATTTACTAACTAGTCTACCTAGTGAAAATAAATACAAACTTACCTGTGAAATAAAAATAAAACCTAAGCTATCTACAATATAACTATTAGTTACATTGTAGCTAGCTTAGGTTTTATTTCACAGGTAAGTTTGTATTTAGTTTTAAATAGGTATTATTTAGTTAATAATGGTAAGTTTAATTTAGCTCTGTTTTAATTATGTTAAAGTTAGGGGGTGTTAGGGTTAGGGTTACGTTAGGGTTAGGTTTAGGTGTTACTAGATTAAAATTAGTTTATTGTGATGTGGGGGGCTTTCGATTTAGGGGTTAATAGGTTTATTTAGTATATTTCATTGTGGGGGGTTTGCGGTTTAGGGGTTAATAGGTTTATTATAGTGGCGGCGATGTCGGGGAGCGGCGGAATAGGGGTTAATAATTTTTAATAGTGACGGCGATGTCGGGAGCAGCAGATTAGGAGTTAATAACTTTAAAATAGTGTTTTGCGATGCGTGAAGGCTTGCGATTTAGGGGTTAATAGGTTTATTATAGTGGTGATGGAATTAGGGGTTAATAACTTTAGTATAGTGGGGGCAATGTGGGCGGACGGCAGATTAGGGGTTAATAATATTTAAATAGTGTTTGCAATGCGGGAGGGCGGCGGTTTATGGGTTAATAACTTTAGTTTAGTGGCGGCGATGTCGGGGAGCGGCGGAATAGGGGTTAATAATTTTTATTAGTGACGGCGATGTCGGGAGCAGCAGATTAGGAGTTAATAACTTTAAAATAGTGTTTTGCGATGCGTGAAGGCTTGCGATTTAGGGGTTAATAGGTTTATAATAGTGGTGACGGAATTAGGGGTTAATAACTTTAGTATAGTGGGGGCAATGTGGGCGGACGGCAGATTAGGGGTTAATAATATTTAAATAGTGTTTGCAATGCGGGAGGGCGGCGGTTTATGGGTTAATAACTTTAGTTTAGTGGCGGCGATGTCGGGGAGCGGCGGAATAGGGGTTAATAATTTTTATTAGTGACGGCGATGTCGGGAGCAGCAGATTAGGAGTTAATAACTTTAAAATAGTGTTTTGCGATGCGTGAAGGCTTGCGATTTAGGGGTTAATAGGTTTATAATAGTGGTGACGGAATTAGGGGTTAATAACTTTAGTATAGTGGGGGCAATGTGGGCGGACGGCAGATTAGGGGTTAATAATATTTAAATAGTGTTTGCAATGCGGGAGGGCGGCGGTTTAGGTGTTAATAACTTTAGTATAGTGGCGGCGATGTCGGGGAGCGGCGGAATAGGGGTTAATAATTTTTAATCGTGCCGGCGATGTCAGGAGCAGCGGATTAGGGGTTAATAACTTTAAAATAGTGTTTTGCGATGCGGGAGGGCCTCGGTTTAGGGGTCAATAGGTAGTTTATGGGTGTTTAGTGTACTTTAGTTATGAGTTTTGTGTAACAGTTTTGTTGCGTAAAACTCATAACTACTGCTCTCAGATTGCGAAACGGAACTTGTCGGTATAGGCTGCAACGTAAGCTTTTTAGCCTCACCGGAAAACTCGTAATGGCTGCGCCATGGGAGTCCCATGAAAAAAACGTAATTTTTACGAGTGTGGGACTGACGTTGCATTACAGGCTAAAAGGCTTGCGGTACAGCTATACCGACAAGACTTGTAATGGCTGCGGTGCTGTTTTAATGCTGAAATGGCCATTTTTTCAGCGTTAAAACACAAACGCAAAACTCGTAATAAGTATGTAAGGTACCTCCTTATCATATAGGTCATTGAGGAAGTTACGTTGATACAGACGAAACATCTGTTTGGCCGGATTGTATCTCTGCTGTTTTTATGAACTGATTATGGAATAAAGAATCCTGTTTGTTTCTACTCACACAGAGTTGGTGTTATACCTTATACCTCAGTGTGCTGGGGATTTCTTGTCGCTGGATTCACTTTAACTTGGGAGGCGTGGGTGAGGCTTCCCTACCTTTTTTTCCCTCACAGCACCGGACCGAACGTGTTGATTTCGGGTCCCCGGAGGAATCTATTGATTGAAGGACAGGGCAGCGGAAGTGACGCAGCGTGAAGACGTCAGAAGACACACAGAGGTGAGAGGAGGACTCTTGGAGCGCTTACCACAGTTTGTTGATTAATCTAGGTGTTAGTTTGGAAAGGGTTAATAAGGCAAGGGAGATATTGCTATGTCATTTGTATGACAAAAAGGAAATTTAACCTTTAAGACTTCACAAAAAGTTTGAAATGCTCTTATCACTTGCCCTAATTCTGTGTGACACCCTCAGATGAGCATAGTGATACTTTAGGTTAACTAAACGCACCAATTAGGAATCACTGGTCTACAGTGTGCATGCTTATATGCTTTAATCGACTTAAAGAACCACTCAGTGCAGTAGGATTGCATAATTAACAAGTACATAATAAAAAGACAATGATTTAACACCTACTCTGAATTTCAAATAAGCAGTAGATTTTTTTTCTGGCAAATTTATTTTTTCTTCCATTTTTTGCCATCATGTGACAGACATCAGCCAATCACAGACTAGTATACATGTGCTTGTTCACATGCTCAGTAGGATCTTGTTCCCCAGAAAGTGTGATTATAAAAACACCGTGCAAAATTTGATAACGGAAGTAAATGGGAAAGTGTCTTAAATCTGCATGTTCTTTCTGAATCATAAAACTCTATTTTGACTTGAGTGTCCCTTTAATGACAAGCATAGCAACCCATTCTAGCTATCCATTAACAGTGAAGAAACAGTCAAATATGGCTGTTGCTGTGTATAAAATCACTGTGATGACAGTGCACCACTTTTTATCTAGCATGGTCATGTGATCATTGTGACAGTCAGTAATACTGATCACATGTCAAAAAGGACAAAACATTTTATGCTAACAATGGCTTGTTTTGACCACTCCCCTTCTCTCCCTGGACCTGATGATCAAAAACTTGACAGAATGGTAAGAAATCACACAAAATCTTTATGTTTTTTTTCTTCACATAGAGAACACTAAGGGTTGATTTACCAAGCAGTGGATGCTGCTATTTACCCTCGTACTTTCCGGTAGACATGTGCATGGCGAAAAAATTTGGTTCGGTTCGGATCGATTCGGAATTTTTCGAAGTTCGGTTCGGATCGATTCGAATTCGGAAAATTTCGAATCGATTCGTTTCGGATTCGTTTCGGATTCATTCGGATTTGAAGAAATTCGGCTGGATTCGGTTCGATTTGGTTCGATTCGGTTCGGAAATTCGGCAATTCGGTAAGTGTTAGGTGGGATTAGACTAGTATTATACTGTATATTAGGTGTTAACCGAACATACTGTATAATACTAGTGTAATCCAATGGCCATCCGAATTTACGAATCGATTCGGTTCGATTCGGAAAATTCTGCAAAATTTGAATTCGGAAATTCGGTTCGATCCGAATCGCAGAATTTGCCGAATTTTCCGAATCGAACCGAACCGAATTGCGCATGTCTACTTTCCGGCTCGCCGGAAATGTATGTTAAGAAGCAGCGGTCATAAGGATCGGGTTGATTGACACCCCCAGGGCCCCGGCTAGCGGCCGATTGGCCGTGAATGTGCAGGGGGCGGCATTGCACAAGCATTTCACAAGAAATGCTTGTGCAATGATAAATGCCGGCAGTGTATGCTGTCGGCATTTATCGATGTCCGCCCGCACAATGATAAATCTACCCCTACATATCAACATAAACATGCCTTGTGTTTCTAATTTTTTTTTTGAGGGATCTTGTTGTACTGACGGGACATCTAAGATCATCTCACCTAAAGGGAGAACTTTAGATCATTGGACCCCCTGTGAGCATGTATGTGTGCAAGTGTGGAATTTATTTTAATAAAGTGCATTTAAATATTTTTTATTATTTTATTTTAATAATGTTTTTTTTTGTTTTGTTTTTTAAATCCCTAAAAAATAATAATTCTGCTCTTGAAGATAAAATGGGTTAAATTAAAATGCCAAAAAGCCTCTAGGTATTTTTTTGAGGGATCTTGTTGTACTGACGGGACATCTAAGATCATCTCACCTAAAGGGAGAACTTTAGATCATTGGACCCCCTGTGAGCATGTATGTGTGCAAGTGTGGAATTTATTTTAATAAAGTACATTTAAATATTTTTTATTATTTTATTTTAATAATGTTTTTTTTTTTAAATCCCTAAAAAATAATAATTCTGCTCTTGAAGATAAAATGGGTTAAATTAAAATGCCAAAAAGCCTCTAGGTAAATACCCTCTAGTTTCTCCAAATATATACTTTAGTGTTGCAGCTTTTAATTGTGTGACTGCTATTAAGCTTACAGTGCAAGCATTTTTGAAGTATTTGGCCTATATTTGATATATTGTACATTACTTGTAAACCTAGACATATGGGGTATTACAACAATCAGGATCAAATAATGTATTTGTATTATTATTATAATAACAAATTCCACAGTGATGTCCATGGGTACAAAATATAAAGTACGATGATGATACAATATATTTAAGAGATAGGACAAAATGTATCAAACAAATACAGGAGGAATTATGGGCCATATTCCTGTGGGAACTTACAATCTAGAAGAGCAATAATCAAGTTAGTGGAATTCATTTGTTACTGAGGTTGGTGGAAGGCTTCCTTGAACAAAAAAAATATCTTTATTGAGCATTTAAAGGAGGACAGATTAGGGGAAAATAGGAAAGTGCGAGGAAGTGCTTTGCAGTGGATTGGTGCTGATTAGCCTGCCAGGGGCATTTAGGATGGATTGAAGGGAGTTATAGAGGAAGGCCAGTTAGTAGGATATTATAGTAGTCAAGTTCGGAAATTACCATGGAGTAGATTAGTTGCTTATTGGTGTAAGCACTCAGAAACGGATGAATTTTGGAGATATTGTGTAGGTGGTTGTGGCAGGATACAGAGAGAAATTGGATGTGGAGCATAAAGGACAGGTTGGAGTCAAATGTAACTCCATCAGTGATAAAGAAGTCAGAAATTGGAGTAGAGCTAGAGGGTGGGGGGGAGCTCAGTCTTGGACATGTTAATGTTTAGGTGGTAAGAGGTCATACAGGAAGAAATGACAGCTAAGCAGTCGCTGATGTGAGAAAGGACAGAGGGAGAGAGAGCAGGGGTGGAGTGGAAGATCTAAATATCATCAGAATAGAGGTGCTATTTGAAGCCATAGCTGTTGATAAGTTTACCCATTGAAGAAGTATAAATAGAGAAGAGTAGACAGAGGCATTGAGGAGGAGTTGCCAACAAATGACACAGAAAATGACCTGTAAGGGAGATAATAGTGAATCCAAGTGAGGGAGGGGTCAAGCAGACAGGTAGTGAGATTTAAGGGAGGCAATAAAGAACCCGCTTCATTCTCAGTGGCTGGGGGGAAGATGCACAGAGTGGCAGAAGGGGTGACTGCAGGTGGAGATAGAAGATTGCAGGCTTGTGGCAGGCTGTTGCTTCAGATAGTACATGTTTTGTTTAAAAAGTAGTCTGCCAGGTCTTGAGCACTAAAGGCAGACGAAGGGGGTGGTGCAGGTGGGTAGAGGTGAGAGTTGAAAGTAGAGAAGAGAGGTTTAGGGTTTGAGGAGTGAGTAGATATAAGAGAAGAGAAGAAGGTTTGCTTGGCTAAGAGAAGGGTAGATGTGTAAAAATTAAGAATGAACTTATCAGGTTCAGAGCGAGATTTTTTTTCCAGGCATACTCAGCAATGCGGGAGTAGTTTTGCAGGTAGTGCATTTGCAGAGAGTGCCAGGGGTGTAACTAACGACATGTGCTTTTGCGTAGCTTGGGAGGAGCAAGAGTGTTTAGTGCAAAGAATAGGGTATTGTTATAGTGAGCTGTAGCGTGGTAAGAGCAAGAAATAGTGGAAGTGTTGGGAAGGAGATGTTGAATAATATTGAAAAATTGGAGAGGATCCACAGTGTGCAGATTTTTGCAGGTGTGGGGGAAAAAGTGAGAAGTAAGTTTAGCATGTATATAACGGGCAACAGGTGACTTCAGATATAGAGCAAAGGTAGGAGAATGCCAGATCAATAGAGTGTCCATTGGGGTGAGTAGGGAACAGGGTTGATTTTGAGAGACTAAATTAGTTTTTGATTGAGAGAAGTTTAGAGGTAGCAGTCAGGGGCCTGGTGTGCCAGGAGAGCCTGGCATAATGGCATCCTGGGGTACTGGCATAATGGCATCCTGGTGTGAAGCCCACCGCTTGCTGCCAGATGCACAGAAATGTAGTGCGGTGCAGCTTGGGCCTTTTTGGCTGCATCATGGCTGGGTAGGAACTATAAGTTCCAGAATGCCATGCAGTAAGGGCCTGCCTGCAAATCGGAGAGGTAAGGAGGGGCTCCCGCCCAGAGTAGAGGAGGGGGGAGAAGCTACTGCATGGAGCAGCTTCCACTGCTGTGCTGCATTTTACATATAGGAAAGGGCTCAGTGAAACATTGATTGGAAAGTAGCATTGGTAGCATTTTTACAGTTATATTATTTACTATCCTTTGATTATTAATGAGAGCTTAATATGTTGCTGGAGTAATAATGTACCTTTCAGTTGTTAGTTATGCCTCTAAATCTATCTTGTGTCCAGGTCAAGGAGGGGGCCCCAAACAATGGTTTTGTCAGGGGCCCCAAAATTTCTAGTGCCAGCCATGGTAGCAGGGGCAGATGAGTTATAATGGGGATATTAAAGTTAGAGCAGGTATATTTGGAGAGAGAAAGTGAGGAAGTCAAGCAACAAAGTTGTCAAGGAATTGGGAGGTTAGTCAAGGAGGGTGACAGATGACCGCCACACTGAGGGAGAGGGGGAGGATATGCTAATGCAGTGAACTTCAAAAAAGGAAAAGGGGAGAGATGGGAGGGGAGGCTGTTACTGATAGGAGCTGGAGGAGGAGAGCAAGATTCCTACACCGCCACCATGTCTCTCACCTGGCCTAGGGGTATTAAGTAGAGACCACCGTGAGTGAGAGAAGCAATGGAAGCAGTGTCAGAAGAAGATAGCCAGGTTTCAGTAATTGCTGGAAACAAACAGGTTGTGAACGGTTGTAAGTTTGTTACAGACAGAGTGAGCATTCCAGAGAGCACAAGAAAAGAAAGAGGATAAGAACTATATGTTATTGGACATGAGATTGTTAGGATTGTGTGACCTACAGTTTTTACAGTGGGAGATTGAGTGAAAGTGTACAAGTATGGTGAATGTTGTTGTGCCAGGGTTAGGAGAGATGTCACCAGCAGCATGCAGTAGTAGGAGTGTGAGTGAGTGAGAGAAGGTGATAATGAGACTTAAAGGGACAGTTAATGTAAAAAATAATGTTACATAATTCTGCACATAGTGCATTATCTTAGTGACAGCTTGTAAAATCAAAAGATTTTGAGATATTTTATTCCCTAGATTTATACTGACCTCGTCTCCTCTCCAGGTTCTTCTGATCATGTCTTCTTTTCAGAAGCGGTTCGCTATTGCGCTGTTGAACTACATATAGTGCACTCCCACTTTGGTATGGTAGCAGGAGCGAGCTACATTTAGTTCAATAGTGCAATCCGCTTTTGAAAAGAAGACATGATCAGAAGAGCCTGTATAGGAGACGAGGTAATTATAAATTTAGGGGATAAAATATCTCAAAATCTTTTACAAGCTGTCGCTAAGATAAAAATGTTACATTATTTTTTACATTTACTGTCCCTTTAAAAGAATGGGTATGATTGGAGACAGGAGAGTTAGATGGGGAAGTATTAGTAGTTCATGAGAGGACACCATATGGGATGAGATCAGGGAGGGTGAGATAGGGATAGTGTGGGGGTGATTGTTCTAGGGACATGCAGTGAGTTTTAGGATAAAGGCAGACTGAAAGAGCAGAAAAGACATGGAGATCTTTGTTCATGTATATACTGTAGCTAGTGAAGTTTACCTATTAATGGGGATTGCAGTTTCTCCCTCCAGTTTCTAACTCCAGTTGGTTTCTCTTCCAATTGTAACACAGGGCCAGTTAGGGCACCGGTCCCAGGAGATTCAGTGTTCTGCTGTTTTTTTGGCAGTGAGATCTATATACAAATTATTTACTTTCAGACAACTGGTTACAGGCAGACTAGCTGCACACTTGCAAATTAGTTTCTAGGGAGTGAACAAATGGCAGGTTGAAGTAATACAGGAAATCAGATAACAGATTACAAAATAGTCATAAGATCAAACAGAATGCATACCAAAATAACACAGTTTAAAGGGACGTGGACAAGCAGCGCAGGGTAGTAATGGGAGCAAAAGAGGTGAATACCTGTTGAGCAGAGCTTTCCAAACTTTTCATGTTGGTGACACACTTTTTAAACCTACATCATTTTGCGACACAGTAACTCAGTTGCACTAACAAACAGGAGGTTAAACTAATTTGTTTTAAGAGATACGGACACATACATAAATTATATATTAACTAAATGTATTTACAAGTAGCAGTATGTATGTGCAAGAATTAAAAAAAAGTTTAATAACACCAATAGCTACTTACTATTTTAATGGGCTGTATGAGGTTGATGGGATGAACACAGTTTCTGAATATTTGGTGGAATATTAGATAAAGACACTCGCATTTCATCATCAAGCAGCTGTCCCACTCTATGAGGCATATTTAAGAAATGTCTTGTGGACCTGATCCGACAGTGCGGATCAAGTCCGCAAGACATCGCTGAATGAGGAGAGCAATACGCTCTCCGCATTTAACATTGCACCAGCAGCTCACAAGAGCTGCTGGTGCAACGCTGCCCCCTGCAGACTCGCAGCCAATGGGCCGCCAGCAGGGAGCTGTCAATCAACCTGATCGTACTTGATCGGGTTGAATTGTTGTGATTCCTGTCCGCCTGCTCAGAGCAGGCGGACAGGGTTATGGAGCAGCGGTCTTTGTGACACGGGCCGTCAAGCTCCTTTCGAAACTTGATAGATAGGCCCCATTGACTACACATGCAGTCACGAGCCGATTAAGGAGACTACACATGCAGTCACGAGCCGTTTGAGGAGACTACACATGCAGTCACGAGCCGATTGAGGAGACTACACTTGCAGTCACGAGCCGATTGAGGAGACTACACATGCAGTCACAAGCCGATTGAGGAGACTACACATGCAGTCACGAACCGATTGAGGAGACTACACTTGCAGTCACGAGCCGATTGAGGAGACTACACGTGCAGTCACGAGCCAATGTGCCATCAAAGCCGCCAATGGGATTAGTTTCAGTTCCCACTGAGCTACGCCAATAGATTAAGATGATCTGTGACCCACTACGTATCAATCATGTGTCAACCATGTGATATGCGTAGCAGGAAGGCGGAAAGTCGGAAAGCAAAATAATAATTAAAAAAAAAATTAAATTAAAAAAAATGTGTGCTGAAGAAGGGACAAACCTACACTCTGCCGCCGATACACTAATGTGTCACGACACACAATTTGGAAAGCACTGCTGTAGAGAGATGAGATGAAGTAGGGTTAGAACAATGCTTCATGTTGTTAGTAGAGCATTATGGATATAACTCCAGTTGGTAACTAGTGATGTCGCGAACTGTTCGCCGGAGAACAGTTCCCGGCGAACGCGAACAAGCTATGTGCATATGCGATGTTCGATCCGCCCCCTATGTGTCATCATTGAGGAAACTTTGACCCTGTATCTCACAGCCTTCTGACACATTTGAGCCAATCAGCAGCAGACACTCCCTCACAGACCCTCCCAGCTCCTTGGCAGCAGACATTTTAGATTCATTACGATCTTGCTTTCTTAGTGAGAGGAGCTTTAGTGTTGCTGCTGCTGACATTATAGGGAAATAGATAGCTAGGCTAGTGTATTTAGTGTCCACTACAGTCCTGAAGGACTCATCTAATCTCTGCTGTAAGGACAGCACCCCAAAAAGCCCTTTTTAGGGCTATAACTTCAGTCTTTTTTTTTATTATTATTTGTAATTTTATTTGCATTTGCCTGGCTTTCAGCCTGTGTGTGAGGCTCACATCATATACTGTGATTAAAGCCACCACTGATATCTGCTTAACATTAGTGTAAATTTTAAAAAAAAAACTTTTAAATCATTTTGCTAGTGTAATCTAATTTCATTTTCTATCAGGCCTGTGTGTTTCTGTCTTACACAGCATACTGTGGTTAATTGCTGTCCTAGCAGCCACCACTCCTATCTGCTTAAGATTTTTTTAAATTTAAAAAAAAAAACTTTTAAATCATTTTGCTAGTGTAATCTAATTTCATTTTCTATCAGGCCTGTGTGTTTCTGGCTTACACAGCATACTGTGGTTAATTGCTGTCCTAGTAGCCACCACTCATATCTGCTTAACATTATTTTAAATTTAAAAAAAAAACTTTTAAATCATTTTGCTAGTATAATCTAATTTCATTTTCTATCAGGCCTGTGTGTTTCTGTCTTACACAGCATACTGTGGTTAATTGCTGTCCTAGCAGCCACCACTCATATCTGCTTAACATTATTTTAAATTTAAAAAAAAAAACTTTTAAATCATTTTGCAAGTGTAATCTAATTTCATTTTCTATCAGGCCTGTGTGTTTCTGGCTTACACAGCATACTGTGGTTAATTGCTGTGCCAGCAGCCACCACTCATATCTGTTTAACATTATTTTAAGTTTAAAAAACAACAACTTTTAAATCATTTTGCTAGTGTAATCTAATTTCATTTTCAATCAGGCCTGTGTGTTTCTGGCTTACACAGCATATTGTGGTTAATTGCTGTGCTAGCAGCCACCACTTATATCTGCTTAACATTATTTTAAATTAAAAAAAACTTTTAAATCATTTTGCTAGTGTAATCTAATTTCATTTTCTATCAGGCCTGTGTGTCAGGCTTACACAGCATACAACGTTGTTTAATTGCTGTGCCAGCAGCCACCACTCATATCTGCTTAACATTATTTAAAATTTAAAAAAAAAACTTTAAAATAATTTTGCTAGTGTAATCTAATTTCATTTTCCATCAGGCCTGTGTGTCAGGCCCACATCATATAGTGTGATTAATAGCTCATTTTTCCACCACTTATATCTGGTGTAACATTAGTGTAAATTTTTAAAAAAAATGAATTTTTACATCAGTCCTCTTCTAGTGTTATTTAACATTAGTGCCAGCCTGTGTGTCAGGCTGCCAGCATAAACTGTGACTACTTCCATCCTCAGTGCCAGTCCACCACTCCTATCTGGTGTAACATTAGTATAAATTTTGTAAAAAAAAACTTTTACATCAGTCTTCTAGTGTTATTTAATTTTAGTTTACAGGCCAGCCTGTGTGTCAGGCTGCCAGCACATACTGTGCCTACTTCTATCCTGAGTGCCATCACTCCTATCTGTTGTAACATTAGTGTAACTTTTTTAAAAACAAAATGTTACATCAGTCTGCTATTGTTATTTAATTGCAGTTGCCTGTCTGCCAGCGTGTGTGCCAGGCCCACTTTCCAACTAGTGCCACGAATCATATTTGTTATAACAGTAGTGTAAATATTTAAAATAAAAATATTTTTTGACTGTGAAAGATCAGTCTGCTAGTGTAATCTAATTGCAGTTTCCTGCCTGCCAGTGTGTGTGTTCCAGGCCCACTAGCCAACTAGTGCCACCAATCATATTTGTTGTAACAGTATTGAAAGTATTTTAAATCAAAACTTTTTTGACTGTGAATCATCAGTCTGCTAGTGCCATTGAATTGCAGTTGCCTGCCTGCCAGCGTGTGTGTCAGGCCCACTTGCCAACTAGTTACACCAATCATATTTGTTCTAACAGCATTGTAAATATTTAAAATAAAAAATTCTTAGACGAATCATCAGTCTGCTAGTGCAATTGAATTGCAGTTTCCTGCCTGCCAGCGTGTGTGCCAGGCCCACTAGCCAACTAGTGCCACCAATCATATTTGTTGTAACAGTATTGAAAATATTTTAAATCAAAACTTTTTTGACTGTGAATCCTCAGTCTGCTATTGCCATTGAATTGCAGTTGCCTGCCTGCCAGCGTGTGTGCCAGGCCCACTTGCCGTTTCCAACTAGTGTCACCAATCATATTTGTTCTAACAGTATTGTAAAAATTTTTAAAATAAAATTTTTGGACTGTGAAGCATCAGTCAGCTAGTGTAATCTAATTGCAGTTGCCTTCCTCCCAGCGTGTGTGCCAGCCAGGCCCACTTGCCAACTAGTGCCACCAATCATATTTGTTGTCACAGTACTTTTAATATTTAAAAAATAAACATTTTTGACTTTGAAACATCAGTCTTTTTTTTGGTGTCAGGCTCAGAGCGAATACTGTGCCCACTTGCCCAGTGCCACCACTCATAATTTGTTTAATAGTATTGTAAGTGTACATTTAAAAAAAAATGACAGGCAGAGGCAGGCCACCCCGCAGGTGCCATCGTGGTCGTGGTGCCGTAATTCCTTTAGACCCTACAAATATGCACATTGTTCAGAGGCCAGGTGCCAGGGCGGACGCGAAAGTTCTGAGGAGGACCTAGTTGAATGGCTAACACAGGACACACAATCTTCTACAGCTTCCGCTCCTAGTCCTCCTAACCTTGACGCACCATCCATGTCCAGCTGTGTTTTGGGCACCTCTGAAGTGACCAGTGCCACTCGCCCGCCTGTCGCCACCACCAACACTAGCACCATAGCCGCTTCACTTGATCTGTCACAGGAGTTATTGACAGATCAATTGGAAGAAATGATTGATGCGCAACCATCATTGACAGAGGATGTAGATAACAGTGATATGTCTCAGTCAGGCAGCATTACAGACATGGAGGTACGGTGTGATGATGATGATGTTGTACCCGCTGCTGCTTCCTTTGTTGATGTGTCAGATACAAGTTAAGCGGTTGATGATGATGTGTTGGTGGATGTCCCGTGGGTGCCTGCTAGAAGAGAAGAAGAAGAGGGGGAAAGTTCAGATGGGGAGACAGAGAGGAGGAGGAGGAGACGAGTTGGAAGCAGGGGGAGGTCATTGCAAGGAGCTAGTGGCACAGTCAGACAGCATGCATCGGCACCCAGGGTCAGCCAGACAGCACGCCGACGCCAATCAACGCATGCTGTTGCCACCACCAGAATGCCGTCATTGCAGAACTCTGCAGTGTGGCATTTTTTTTGTGTGTCTGCCTCTGACAACAGTGATGCCATTTGCAAACTGTGCCAAAAGAAACTGAGTCATGGGAAGTCCAACACCCACCTAGGTACAACTGCTTTGCGAAGGCAGAAGGTCTTACATCACAAACGCTGATGGGAAGAACACATGAGTAGAAGCAGCGCACAAACTCAAAGCCGCCCTCCTGCTCCAGCATCTTCAGCCACGTCAACCACTGCTGTCCTCCTTGCCCCCTCTCAACCATCCTCCACTCAGTCTCTCTTATGTAGCAGTTCCTGGTCATCTGCCCACAGTCAGGTGTCTGTCAAGGACATGTTTGAGAGTAAAAAGCCAATTTCTCAAAGTCACCCCCTTGCCCGGCGTCTGACAGCTGGCTTGTCTGAACTCTTAGCCCGCCAGCTTTTACCATACAAGCTGGTGGAGTCTGATGCTTTCAAAAAATTTGTATCTATTTGGACACCGCAGTGGAAGGTACCCGGCAGAAATTTCTTTTCACAAAAGGCAATCCCAAACCCTGTACTCTATTGTGCGAAAGGAAGTAATGGCATGTCTGGTACACAGCGTTGGGGCAAGGGTCCATATGACCACTGATAGCTGGTCTGCAAAGCATGGTCAGGGCAGGTATATCACCTACACTGTGCATTGGGTAAACCTGCTGACGTCTGACAAGCATGGAATGCGTGGCTCTGCAGAGGAGTTGGTGACACCGCCACGACTTGCAGGCAGGCCTGCTGCTACCTCCTCTACTCCTCCTACTCCATCCTCTTCCATAACCTCTTCCTCGGCTGAGTCCTCTTCTGCTTCTGCGTCTTGCTCCACATCAACGGAGCCCCCCCAGCTCCCCAGCTACTATTCAACATCCCGGATACGGCAGTGTCATGCCATCTTGGGGTTGATTTGCCTGAAAGCGGAGAGTCACACCGCACCAGCACTCCTGTCCGCCCTGAACGCACAGGTGGATCAGTGTCTGACTCCGCACCAACTGGAGATTGGCAAGGTTGTTTCTGACAATGGAAGTAATTTGGTGGCGGCATTGAAATTGGGCAAGTTGACACATGTGCCGTGCATGGCACATGTGTGTAATCTGATTGTATAACGCTTTGTGCATAAGTACCCAGGCTTACAGGACGTCCTGAATAAGGCCAGGAAGGTGTGTGGCCATTTCAGGCGTTCCTACACGGCCATGGCGCACTTGTCCGATATCCAGCGACGAAACAACCTGCCAGTGAGGCGCTTGATTTGCGACAGCCCGACACGGTGGAATTCAACACTCCTAATGTTCGACCGCCTGCTCCAACAAGAAAAAGCTGTTAATGAGTATTTGTATGACCGGGGTGCTAGGACAGCCTCTAGGGAGCTGGGGATTTTTTTGCCATATTACTGGACGCTCATGGGCAATGCCTGTAGGCTCATGCGTCCTTTTGAGGAGGTGACAAACCTTGTCAGTCGCACCGAAGGCACCATCAGTGACATCATACCATTTGTTTTCTTCCTGGAGCATGCCCTGTGAAGAGTGCTGGATCAATCCGTAGATGAGCGTGAAGAGGAAGAGTTGTGGTGTCCATCACCACCAGAAACAGCCTTATCAGCATCGCTTGCTGGACCTGCGGCAATGCAGGAAGTGGATTGTGAGGAAGAGTAGTCAGAGGAGGAATGTGGCTTTGAGGAGGAGAAGGAGGAGGAAGACCAAGCACAACAGGCATCCCAGGGTGCTCGTTGTTGTCACCTATCTGGTACCCGTGGTGTTGTACGTGGCTGGGGGGAAGAAGATACCCTCAGTGACATCAGTGAGGATGAGGAACGGGACATGATTAGCTCGGCATACAACCTTGTGCAACTGGGGTCTTTCATGCTGTCGTGCCTGTTGAGGGACCCTCGTATAAAAAAGCTGAAGGAGAACGACCTGTACTGGGTGTCCACGCTACTAGACCCCCGGTATAAGCATAAAGTGCCTGAAATGTTACCAAATTTCCGCAAGTCGGAAAGGATGGAGCATTTCAAAAATAAATTAAAAACTATGCTTTACACAGCGTATAAGGGTGATGTCACAACAGCACAACGGGAATCTAACAGGGGAAGAGATGAAAGTAATCCTCCTCCTCCTCCCACGACCACGGCGGCAAGGACAGGACGCTTTCCTGACGTGTTGTTGATGGAGAACATGCGGACCTTTTTAACTCCTATGCATCGCCAGAGCCTTTCGGGATCCAGCCTCAGAGAAAGACTCAACTGACAGGTAGCAGACTACCTAGCATTAACTGCAGATCTCGACACTCTGAGGAGCGATGGACCCCTTGACTACTGGGTGTGCAGGCTTGACCTGTGGCCTGAGCTATCCCAATTTGCAATTGAACTTCTGGCCTGCCCCGCTTCAAGTGTCCTGTCAGAAAGGACCTTCAGTGCAGCAGGAGGTTTTGTCACTGAGAAGAGAAGTCGCCTAGGTCAAAAAAGTCTTGATTATCTCACCTTTATTAAAATGAATGAGGGATGGATCCCGAAGGGACTGACATTGGGCGATACATTTGAGTAAAAAAGGCCTGATGATGAGATGAGCTGCCTTGGGCTACAAATGGTACACACGCTGGCGTATTTTTTCTTAGAATGCAGGATGACTTGCGTGACTTATCCACCAACAACTAGTGTTCAAGCCGCAAGGTTTTAGGGCACTTTCTAACTGTTTTACAAACATCAATTTTTCTGGCCGCTGCTACAGCAGCGGCTGCAACAATACCGAATTTTTAAAGCATTTGTACATGCCTAATTTTTCTGTCCTCTGCTGCTGCACTGTGGCTACAAAACTCAAAGCAAAAAAAAAGGCACATAACAGTGATTAAACTGTTAAGAAAAGTACTACTTAACACACCACTCATATCTGGTGGCACAGTACATTGCACGCGCAGTGCCCCAAATTTGAAGTAGGAGGACCGACCAAGCATCTTTTTCCATCTCACGGTTCCGAAAAATTATCTCCGGGTTCCATCGATGCCATACCTGTACTTTATTGTTCAAAAGGATGGCATATGTGGTGTTTCATGCTGTTGTGCCTGTTGAGGGTTGTGGGCCATCGTATAAAAGGCTGAAGGAGAACGACCTGTACTGGGTGTCCAAGCACATTTTTTGTTCAATATTCCCGGTTCCTCTAAATTATCTCCGGGTTCCTCAAATCAATGCCATACCTGTACTCTATTGTGCAAAAGGATGGCATATGTGGTGTTTCATGCTGTTGTGCCTGTTGAGGGTCGTGGGCCATCGTATAAAAAGGCTGAAGGAGAACAACCTGTACTGGGTGTCAAAGCACATTTTTTGTTCAATATTCCCGGTTCCTCTAAATTATCTCTGGGTTCCTCAAATCAATGCCATACCTGTACTCGATTGTGCAAAAGGATGGCATATGTGGTGTTTCATGCTGTTGTGCCTGTTGAGGGTCGTGAGCCATCGTATAAAAAAGCTGAAGGAGAACAACCTGTACTGGGTGTCCAAGCACATTTTTTGTTCAATATTCCCGGTTCCTCTAAATTATCGCCGGGTTCCTCAAATCAATGCCATACCTGTACTCTATTGTGCAAAAGGATGGCATATGTGGTGTTTCATGCTGTTGTGCCTGTTGAGGGTCGTGGGCCATCGTATAAAAAGGCTGAAGGAGAACGACCTGTACTGGGTGTCCAAGCACATTTTTTGTTCAATATTCCCGGTTCCTCTAAATTATCTCTGGGTTCATCAAATCAATGCGATACCTGTACTCGATTGTGCAAAAGGATGGCATATGTGGTGTTTCCTGCTGTTGTGCCTGTTGAGGGTTGTGGGCCATCGTATAAAAAGGCTGAAGGAGAATGACCTGTACTGGGTGTCCAAGCAAATTTTTTGTTCAATATTCCCGGTTCCTCTAAATTATCTCTGGGTTCCTCAAATCAATGCCATACCTGTACTCGATTGTGCAAAAGGATGGCATATGTGGTGTTTCATGCTGTCGTGCCTGTTGAGGGTCGTGAGCCATCGTATAAAAAGGCTGAAGGAGAACGACCTGTACTGGGTGTCCAAGCACGTTTTTTGTTCAATATTCCCGGTTCCTCTAAATTATCTCCGGGTTCCTCAAATCAATGCCATACCTGTACTCTATTGTGCAAAAGGATGGCATATGTGGTGTTTCATGCTGTTGTGCCTGTTGAGGGTCGTGAGCCATCGTATAAAAAAGCTGAAGGAGAACAACCTGTACTGGGTGTCCAAGCACATTTTTTGTTCAATATTCCCGGTTCCTCTAAATTATCGCCGGGTTCCTCAAATCAATGCCATACCTGTACTCTATTGTGCAAAAGGATGGCATATGTGGTGTTTCATGCTGTTGTGCCTGTTGAGGGTCGTGGGCCATCGTATAAAAAGGCTGAAGGAGAACGACCTGTACTGGGTGTCCAAGCACATTTTTTGTTCAATATTCCCGGTTCCTCTAAATTATCTCTGGGTTCATCAAATCAATGCGATACCTGTACTCGATTGTGCAAAAGGATGGCATATGTGGTGTTTCCTGCTGTTGTGCCTGTTGAGGGTTGTGGGCCATCGTATAAAAAGGCTGAAGGAGAATGACCTGTACTGGGTGTCCAAGCAAATTTTTTGTTCAATATTCCCGGTTCCTCTAAATTATCTCTGGGTTCCTCAAATCAATGCCATACCTGTACTCGATTGTGCAAAAGGATGGCATATGTGGTGTTTCATGCTGTCGTGCCTGTTGAGGGTCGTGAGCCATCGTATAAAAAGGCTGAAGGAGAACGACCTGTACTGGGTGTCCAAGCACGTTTTTTGTTCAATATTCCCGGTTCCTCTAAATTATCTCCGGGTTCCTCAAATCAATGCCATACCTGTACTCTATTGTGCAAAAGGATGGCATATGTGGTGTTTCATGCTGTTGTGCCTGTTGAGGGTTGTGGGCCATCATATAAAAAGGCTGAAGGAGAACGACCTGTACTGGGTGTCCAAGCACATTTTTTGTTCAATATTCCCGGTTCCTCTAAATTATCTCCGGGTTCCTCAAATCAATGCCATACCTGTACTCTATTGTGCAAAAGGATGGCATATGTGGTGTTTCATGCTGTTGTGCCTGTTGAGGGTCGTGGGCCATCGTAAAAAAAGGCTGAAGGAGAACGACCTGTACTGGGTGTCCAAGCGCATTTTTTGTTCAATATTCCCGGCTCCTCTAAATTATCTCCGGGTTCCTCAAATCAATGCCATACCTGTACTCTATTGTGCAAAAGGATGGCATATGTGGTGTTTCATGCTGTTGTGCCTGTTGAGGGTTGTGGGCCATCGTATAAAAAGGCTGAAGGAGAACAACCTGTGCTGGGTGTCCAAGCGCATTTTTTGTTCAATATTCCCGGTTCCTCTAAATTATCTCTGGGTTCCTCAAATCAATGCCATATCTGTAATCTATTGTGCAAAAGGATGGCATATGTGGTGTTTCCTGCTGTTGTTGCTGTTGACGGTCCGGGACCCTCGTCTAAAAAGGCTGAAGGAGAACAAAGTGTACTGGTTGTCCAAGCATCTTTTTCCATCTCCCGGTTCCTAAAAATTATCTCCGGGTTTCTAAAATGGATGCCATACCTGTACTCTATTGTGCAAAAGGATGGCATATGTGGTGTTTCCTGCTGTTGTTTCTGTTGAGGGTCCTGGACCCTCTTATAAAAAAGGCTGAAGGAGAGCGACCTGTACTGTACTGGGTGTCCAAGCATGGTTTTTTGTTCAATTTCCCGGTTCCTAAAAATTATCTCCGGGTTCCTAAAATCAATGTCATATCTGTAATCTATTGTGCAAAAGGATGGCATATGTGGTGTTTCCTGCTGTTGTTTCTGTTGAGGGTCCTGGACCCTCTTATAAAAAGGCTGAAGGAGAACGAAGTGTACTGGGTGTCCATTCATTTTTTTTGTTCAATTTCCCGGTTCCTAAAAATTATCTCCGGGTTTCTAAAATCAATGCCATACCTGTACTCTATTGTTCAAAAGGATGGCATATGTCCTCTTTCCTGCTGTTGTTTATGTTGAGGGTCCTGGACCCTCTTATAAAAAGGCTGAAGGAGAACAAAATGTACTGGGTGTCCAATCATTTTTTTTGTTCATTTTCCCGGTTCCTAAAAATTATCTCCGGGTTTCTAAAATCAATGCCATACCTGTACTCTATTGTTCAAAAGGATGGCATATGTCCTCTTTCCTGCTGTTGTTTCTGTTGAGGGTCCTGGACCCTCTTATAAAAAGGCTGAAGGAGGACGAAGTGTACTGGGTGTCCAATCATTTTCTTTTTCAATTTCCCGGTTCCTAAAAATTATCCCCGGGTTTCTAAAATCAATGCCATACCTGTACTCTATTGTTCAAAAGGATGGCATATGTCCTCTTTCCTGCTGTTGTTTCTGTTGAGGGTCCTGGACCCTCTTATAAAAAGGCTGAAGGAGAACGAAGTGTACTGGGTGTCCAATCATTTTTTTGGTTCAATTTCCCGGTTCCTAAAAATTATCTCCGGGTTTCGAAAATCAATGTCATACCTGTACTCTATTGTTCAAAAGGATGGCATATGTCCTCTTTCCTGCTGTTGTTTCTGTTGAGGGTCCTGGGCCCTCTTATAAAAAGGCTGAAGGAGAACGAAGTGTACTGGGTGTCCAATCATGTTTCTTTTTTTTTTTTTTTTTTAAATTATTCTTTTTATTGAGGTTAGTTTTACATTACAGTACAACTGTGATACATCGAAATATGCATGAACACAACACATTATGCACATAAAAAGGAAAACACATAAGGTCTATTCTGTTTCATCACAGGATAATCCAATCAAATAAGAAATGAACATAACCTCTTTTTTTTTTTTTTTTTTGTCTCAATATAGAACAAACTAAAGTGTAGAAATACAGGCATATGAAAATAGACTAAAGAGCAGTCTAAATTGTTGAAAATAATGCAAATATTAATATCCATCTTAAAACTGAACAATCTGTCAAGTAAGACCAACCAGAAAGTAGTTAGAGAGAAAAAGAAAGGAGAGAGGGAAAGAAGAAAAAAAAAAAAAAAAAAAAAAAAAAAAACAGGGGGAAAGAAGAGGGGGTGGTGGGGAGGTGAGTGGGTAAGGGAGGGGGGAAGGGGAAGGAGTTAGTCGGTGTATGGGGCCTACAGCTACTGTTCTCGTTAGCCATCCTGTGGTAGAATTAGTTCAGGAGCTTCCACTTTGCCCAGATTTCTGAATGCAAAAAAACTTTGTTACGTTGGGTAAAGATTGGACCCTCCATTGTCTCCAAGTAGGACATGGTTTTGACCACTTCTCCCCATGAAGGTGGAGCTTGCTGTCTCCAGAGTCTCGCTATAGCTAGTTTGGCTGAGATAAGTATATAAACGGAGAGTAAGGCCTCTGTGGGTGTGGCTGTGTTTAGGTTTAAATGTAATAAGGCTGTTTGCGGAGAGTTGTGTAAGTGGGGGATTAGATTTCTACATTTGTGTGATATATCTTGCCAGAAGGTAGTCAACTTCGGACATTCCCAAATCATGTTTCTTTTTAAATTTCCCGGTTCCTAAAATTTATCTCCGGGTTTCTAAAATCGATGCCATACCTGTACTCTATTGTTCAAAAGGATGGCATAGGTGGTGTTTCCTGCTGTTGTTTCTGTTGAGGGTCCTGGACCCTTGTCTAAAAAGGCTGAAGGAGAACGAAGTGTACTGGTTGTCCAAGCATCTTTTTCCATCTCCCGGTTCCTAAAAATTATTTCCGGGTTCCTAAAATGGATGCCATACCTGTACTGGATTGTTCAAAAGGATGACATATGTGATGTTTCCTGCTGTTGTTTCTGTTGAGGGTCCGGGACCCTCGTATAAAAAGGCTGAAGGAGAACGAAGTGTACTGGGTATCCAATCATGTTTCTTTTTAAATTTCCCGGTTCCTAAAAATTATCTCCGGGTTCCTAAAATTGATGCCATACCTGTACTCTATTGTTCAAAAGGATGGCATAGGTGGTGTTTCCTGCTGTTGTTTCTGTTGAGGGTCCTGGACCCTTTGTCTAAAAAGGCTGAAGGAGAACGAAGTGTACTGGTTGTCCAAGCATCTTTTTCCATCTCCCGGTTCCTAAAAATTATTTCCGGGTTCCTAAAATGGATGCCATACCTGTACTGGATTGTTCAAAAGGATGACATATGTGGTGTTTCCTGCTGTTGTTTCTGTTGAGGGTCCGGGACCCTCGTATAAAAAGGCTGAAGGAGAACAAAGTGTACTGGGTGTCCAATCATAAATTTCCCGGTTCCTAAAAATTATCTCCGGGTTCCTAAAATCAATGCCATACCTGTACTCTATTGTTCAAAAGGATGGCATAGGTGGCGTTTCCTGCTGTTGTGTCTGTGGAGGGTCCTGGACCCTCGTCTACAAAGGCGGAAGGAGAACGACCTGTACTGGGTGTCCAAGCACGTTTTTTGTTCAATATTCCCTGTTCCTCTAAATTATCTGTGGGTTCCTCAAATCAATGCCATACCTGTACTCTATTGTGCAAAAGGATGGCATATGTGGTGTTTCCTGCTGTTGTTTCTGTTGAGGGTCCTGGACCCTCTTATAAAAAAGGCTGAAGGACAGCGACCTGTACTGTACTGGGTGTCCAAGCATGGTTTTTTGTTCAATTTCCCGGTTCCTAAAAATTATCTCCGGGTTCCTAAAATCAATGTCATATCTGTAATCTATTGTGCAAAAGGATAGCATATGTGGTGTTTCCTGCTGTTGTTTCTGTTGAGGGTCCTGGACCCTCTTATAAAAAGGCTGAAGGAGAACGAAGTGTACTGGGTGTCCATTCATTTTTTTTGTTCAATTTCCCGGTTCCTAAAAATTATCTCCGGGTTTCTAAAATCAATGCCATACCTGTACTCTATTGTTCAAAAGGATGGCATATGTCCTCTTTCCTGCTGTTGTTTATGTTGAGGGTCCTGGACCCTCTTATAAAAAGGCTGAAGGAGAACGAAATGTACTGGGTGTCCAATCATTTTTTTTGTTCATTTTCCCGGTTCCTAAAAATTATCTCCGGGTTTCTAAAATCAATGCCATACCTGTACTCTATTGTTCAAAAGGATGGCATATGTCCTCTTTCCTGCTGTTGTTTCTGTTGAGGGTCCTGGACCCTCTTATAAAAAGGCTGAAGGAGAACGAAGTGTACTGGGTGTCCAATCATTTTTTTGGTTCAATTTCCCGGTTCCTAAAAATTATCTCCGGGTTTCGAAAATCAATGTCATACCTGTACTCTATTGTTCAAAAGGATGGCATATGTCCTCTTTCCTGCTGTTGTTTCTGTTGAGGGTCCTGGGCCCTCTTATAAAAAGGCTGAAGGAGAACGAAGTGTACTGGGTGTCCAATCATGTTTCTTTTTAAATTTCCCGGTTCCTAAAATTTATCTCCGGGTTTCTAAAATCGATGCCATACCTGTACTCTATTGTTCAAAAGGATGGCATAGGTGGTGTTTCCTGCTGTTGTTTCTGTTGAGGGTCCTGGACCCTTGTCTAAAAAGGCTGAAGGAGAACGAAGTGTACTGGTTGTCCAAGCATCTTTTTCCATCTCCCGGTTCCTAAAAATTATTTCCGGGTTCCTAAAATGGATGCCATACCTGTACTGGATTGTTCAAAAGGATGACATATGTGGTGTTTCCTGCTGTTGTTTCTGTTGAGGGTCCGGGACCCTCGTATAAAAAGGCTGAAGGAGAACGAAGTGTACTGGGTATCCAATCATGTTTCTTTTTAAATTTCCCGGTTCCTAAAAATTATCTCCGGGTTCCTAAAATTGATGCCATACCTGTACTCTATTGTTCAAAAGGATGGCATAGGTGGTGTTTCCTGCTGTTGTTTTGTTGAGGGTCCTGGACCCTTTGTCTAAAAAGGCTGAAGGAGAACGAAGTGTACTGGTTGTCCAAGCATCTTTTTCCATCTCCCGGTTCCTAAAAATTATTTCCGGGTTCCTAAAATTGATGCCATACCTGTACTCTATTGTTCAAAAGGATGGCATAGGTGGTGTTTCCTGCTGTTGTTTCTGTTGAGGGTCCTGGACCCTTTGTCTAAAAAGGCTGAAGGAGAACGAAGTGTACTGGTTGTCCAAGCATCTTTTTCCATCTCCCGGTTCCTAAAAATTATTTCCGGGTTCCTAAAATGGATGCCATACCTGTACTGGATTGTTCAAAAGGATGACATATGTGGTGTTTCCTGCTGTTGTTTCTGTTGAGGGTCCGGGACCCTCGTATAAAAAGGCTGAAGGAGAACGAAGTGTACTGGGTGTCCAATCATAAATTTCCCGGTTCCTAAAAATTATCTCCGGGTTCCTAAAATCAATGCCATACCTGTACTCTATTGTTCAAAAGGATGGCATAGGTGGCGTTTCCTGCTGTTGTGTCTGTGGAGGGTCCTGGACCCTCGTCTACAAAGGCGGAAGGAGAACGACCTGTACTGGGTGTCCAAGCACGTTTTTTGTTCAATATTCCCTGTTCCTCTAAATTATCTGTGGGTTCCTCAAATCAATGCCATACCTGTACTCTATTGTGCAAAAGGATGGCATATGTGGTGTTTCATGCTGTTGTGCCTGTTGAGGGTCGTGGGCCATCGTATAAAACGGCTGAAGGAGAACGACCTGTACTGCCTTGCTGCTCCTTTTAGGCAGGCCAGCTCTTTGCATACAGGCCCACAGACTCTGTAACAGATCCCTCTTTTAGGGAGAGGTGCAGCCATAATGCAGGGTCAGAACCTCTGTCTGCAACTGGTATACTTGATTGTGCAAAAGGAAGTAACCTTACCATGGTTCCCTGACCGCACGTCTTGTTGTTATATTTTGGTGAAGGTAATCATGCAGGCCATATAGACCTCCCCCGATAGGGGGAGTAACAGGGATGAAAGTGCTAAGAATAGTACTACTTTACACAACCTAGTTAGCCATGGATCCCAGTCCAAGACCGCATGTCTTGTTGTTTTATTTGGTCCGGCTAATCATGCAGGCCATATAGACCTCCCACCATTAGGGGTTGTAACAGGTATTAAACTAATAAGAATAGGGGGGGCGGAGCTAACCGCCAAACAGAGCAGATGCTTTCATTCAAAGCTCTCCAAACTAAAGCTACTTTCAGCTCCTAAATGCCATTCTCTCTCAGGCAAATACCTGATTTTTGCTCCTATACACAAGCCTTAACAAATGGCCCTTCAACTAGCTCAATTGCTGAAGAATTTAGAGAGGACACTGAGACATAAAGCTCCGGTATGAAGCGGCCATGAAGCATAGAAGAAGTGAGCCACCATCTTAGACCTCATCTTTACACTTTCTAAGGCGGTTGAAGTTGCATCACTAGCTCCTCGCAAGTCACAGCCACATTACTCAACGGGGGGGAGACCTGGACCTGGAACCAGACCCTTCCTACCCCTAAGCCAACCGTACTTGCCTTGTCTAGTGATCTCTTCTTAGTTCGGGGCTGCTGAACCCCCCCCCCTCGCCCTATCCATCCCTCTCCCCCATCGGGGATTGTGCTGAGAGCTGCGGAAGGAAAGCGGAGAGAAGGAACCCCTGTCACACTCCCTGAAAGCCGACTATACACACAGACTTTACCTCTCTTAGAGTCATGGCATACATGGTTAGCAGAGAAGAAACATTGCAACATGGATCGGAAGCGCTTTTCATCGATCTTCAGCTCACCTTTCAGGCGCTCATGGATCTGGCTAAATACATACCACAAGCCCGGGTGGCTCCACAGCAGGGAAGCTCCGAGATCCTCTCAGACCGGAATAGGAAACTATTTATGAGAGTTAAATAAATATCTACTCCACAACTCACCCCAGGGGCTACGAGTGTATTATTCTGTGATGCGTCCATGAACATCGAGATCTTCCCCAGTTCCCATCCTGTACCTGAGTCGTATTTGGAAGCGGCTAATACGGTGACACGTATTGCCTATTCTAAGGACTTTTTCAGTTGTGACCCAAGGGAGACACACAAAGGGGACTTAATGCTGGAAAAGTCAGACTGTAGCTCAGTACAAAGTTTTACCCAGGTTTTCCCCACCTCCTTGTCAGTGTTTAAAATTAATCTAGGGGAAATGCGAACCCAGCTTTATGTTTTGATTATTTGTTGCTTTGTCTCCCCCAAATCTGGAATAGGTTGAATCCCTAACCCACATACATAGAGCCTATTGGATATCAGCTTGTTTACTGACAACTTCCTTCTAATGTGCCATGATCCTCCTTTGTTCAGTAAACGTCTCCCATGGCTTGAGACAGGGGGTAAGATAAGTCAGAATGGAGATCTAACACCTCAGTCTTGTAATTGGGGCTGTCAAGCCATGCTATAAGATGGGAAACTATTATATTTATGAAGTCTAGCAGACAGATGTATAGATAATAGTTGAGGGTAGCTCATATTCATACAGAAGGCTTACTTTCTTGTATTGCTTAAACTTTTAAGGTCTGGCAATCCTATTTTTTTATGTTATATTTGTAGAGACCACATAAATATATAACCTTCTATACCAGGTTTCATTAGTGCAAGTTACTTTTTTCTAAATTACCCTTACTCTGTTTCAAATAGATGTCTTGTTAGTTTAACATATGAACGCTGTACTTAACTAAGGTTGGTCTAAGTAAATGTAGCCTCCCTGGAGATTCAGTTGCTATTGAATATGTTTACCATCCCTTGTTTATAGACCCTTGCAAAACCACTATATTAAAGATTATCCAGCAATATACTAACTAGCCCTCCTAGCTCGCTTCCTATACTCCAAACAAATATCCAGAGTACTATTTAGGTTTTTCCTCTCCCTTTTCTTCCTCTTATTTTTTCCACCAGCTTCATTTCATTTAGAGTAATTTATTATAGCCTCGCCTCCCCCTCCCCCCCCCCTTATGCTGGGTCCTATACCCATTTTTTCTTTAACCTAAGCGTCTCTTGCCCGCTGTAATCTTTCACCTCTTCCCTCATCCATCACATAATAGTAAAAAGAGACCCTATATATGCACTCCTGAGTAATTCCACCTCTATACTTATCAACAAATGAAGTACTATGTATGTGTTAAATATAAGAAATATTCATTATACCACTGTCTAAGATTTGTCGTATGCCTTTTTAGATCTGTAATTTATATGCACGTACCCATGTGGAGTTGTATCTTGTTATTTTTACTTGTTTGTCTCAATAAAAACATATTTAAAAAAAAAAAAACTAATAAGAACAGTACTACTGAAATAAACCTAGTTAACATGGTTCCAAGAGCGCAGGTTTTATTGTTGTACTTTGTTAGGCTAATCATGATGGCCATGTAGACCTCCCCCGAGAGGTGGGAGTAACAGGGATGAAAGTTCTAAGAATAGTACTACTTTACACAACCTAGTTAGCCATGGGTCCCAGTCCAAGACCGCATGTCTTGTTGTTTTATTTGGTCCGGCTAATCCTGCAGGCCATATAGACCTCCCACCATTAGGGGTTGTAACAGGTATTAAACTAATAAGAACAGTACTACTGAAATAAACCTAATTACCATGGTTCCAAGAGCGCAGGTTTTATTGTTGTACTTTGTTAGGCTAATCATGATGGCCATATAGACCTCCCCCGAGAGGTCTGGAAGTAACAGGGATGAAAGTGCTAAGAAAAGTACTACTTTACACAACATAGTTAGCCATAGGTCCCAGTCCAAGACCGCATGTCTTGTTGTTTTATTTGGTCCGGCTAATCATGCAGGCCTTATAGACCTCCCACCATTAGGGGTTGTAACAGGTATTAAACTAATAAGAACAGTACTACTGAAATAAACCTAGTTAACATGGTTCCAAGAGCGCAGGTTTTATTGTTGTACTTTGTTAGGCTAATCATGATGGCCATGTAGACCTCCCCCGAGAGGTCTGGAAGTAACAGGGATGAAAGTGCTAAGATTAGTATTATTTTACACAACCTAGTTAGCCATGGGTCCCAGTCCAAGACCGCATGTCTTGTTGTTTTATTTGGTCCGGATAATCATGCAGGCCATATAGACCTCCCACCATTAGGGGTTGTAACAGGTATTAAATTAATAAGAACAGTACTACTGAAATAAACCTAGTCAACATGGTTCCAAGAGCGCAGGTTTTATTGTTGTACTTTGTTAGGCTAATCATGATGGCCATGTAGACCTCCCCCAAGAGGTCTGGAAGTAACAGGGATAAAAGTGCTAAGAATAGTACTACTTTACACAACCTAGTTAGCCATGGGTCCCAGTCCAAGACACCATGTCTTGTTGTTTTATTTGGTACGGTAATCATGCAGGCCATATAGACCTCCCACCATTAGGGGTTGTAACAGGTATTAAACTAATAAGAACAGTACTACTGAAATAAACCTAGTTAACATGGTTCCAAGAGCGCAGGTTTTATTGTTGTACTTTGTTAGGCTAATCATGATGGCCATGTAGACCTCCCCAGAGAGGTGGGAGTAACAGGGATGAAAGTGCTAAGAATAGTACTACTTTACACAACCTAATTAGCCATGGGTCCCAGTCCAAGACCGCATGTCTTGTTGTTTTATTTGGTCCGGCTAATCATGCAGGCCATATAGACCTCCCACCATTAGGGGTTGTAACAGGTATTAAACTAATAAGAACAGTACTAATGAAATAAACCTAGTTACCATGGTTCCAAGAGCGCAGGTTTTATTGTTGTACTTTGTTAGGCTAATCATGATGGCCATGTAGACCTCCCCCGAGAGGTGGAAGTAACAGGGATGAAAGTGCTAAGAATAGTACTACTTTACACAACCTAGTTAGCCATGGGTCCCAGTCCAAGACCGCATGTCTTGTTGTTTTATTTGGTCCGTCTAATCATGCAGGCCATATAGACCTCCCACCATTAGGGGTTGTAACAGGTATTAAACTAATAAGAACAGTACTACTTAACACAACCTAGTTACCATGGGTCCCAGACCGCATGTCTTGTGGTTATATTTGGTGAGGGTAATCAGGCAGGCCGTATAGACCTCCCCTGATAGGGGGAGTTACAGGGATTAAAGTGCTAAGAATAGTACAACTTAACACAACCTAGTTAACATGGGTCCCAGACCGCATGTCTTGTTGTTATATTTGGTGAGGGTAATCAGGCAGGCCATATAGACCTCCCCCGATAGGGGGAGTAACAGGGATGAAAGTGCTAAGAATAGTACTACTTAACACAACCTAGTTACCAGGGGTCACAGACCGCATGTTTTGTTGTTATACTTTGTCGGGGTAATCATGCAGGCCATATAGACCTCCCCCGATAGGGGGAGTAAGAGGGATTAAACTGCTAAGAAAAGTACTACTTAACACAACCTAGTTACCATGGGTCCCAGACCGCGTGTCTTGTTGTTATACTTTGTCAGGGTAATCATGCAGGCCATATAGACCTCCCCCGGTAGGGGGAGTAACAGGGATTAAAGTGCTAACAATAGTACTACTTAACACAACCTAGTTACCATGGGTCCCAGACCGCATGTTTTATTATTATACTTTTTCAGGGTAATTATATATCTATCAAATCTATCTATTTATCTTCTATCGATTCTATCTATCTATCAATCTATGTATATCTATCAAATCTATCTATCTCGTGGCCGGACTGTTTTGAGACAGCCACTTGTGTTTAGGCCAAATTTGAAGTAGGAGGACAGACCAATCATCTTCTTCCATCTCACTGTTCCAAAAATGCAAACTGCTAAAAATAGTACTACTTAACACACCACGGGTCCCAGACCGCATGTATTATTGTTATACTCTGTCAGGGAAATTATATATCTTTCAAATCTATCTATCTATCTATCAAATCTATCTAACTATCAATCGTATCTATCAAATGTATATTGCATCTATTGATCGATGTAATTTGTATCTATAAAATGTATATTGCATCTTTTGATCTATGTAATTGGTATCTATCAAATGTATATTGCATCTATTGATCGATGTAATTTGTATCTATAAAATGTATATTGCATCTTTTGATCTATAAAATTCGTATCTATCAAATGGATATTGCATCTATTGATCTATGTAATTCGAATCTATCAAATGTATATTGCATCTATTGATCTATGTAATTTGTATCGATCATATGTATATTGCATCTATTGAGCTATGTAATCTATGTATCTATCTATCAAATCTATCTATCTCGTGGTTGTGCAAATGGACTGTTTGCGGTTGTTTGCGGTGCGTTACACTTGGAGTTTGGTCTGTCACTGTGAAGCGGGCGTAACCCTTACACTACCTGATCAATACAACATTATAACTGATGTTTTAAAGCACGTTATTGCAAACAGTTTATTAATGTTAGGTGATTTAGGCCCTTTATGGGTTAAAAGCAGACTCTGCATCAAATATGTAATTTTCCATGGGAGTTTTGCCATGGATCCCCCTCCGGCATGCCACAGTCCAGGTGTTAGTACCCTTGAAACAACTTTTCCATCACTATTGTGGCCAGAAAGAGTCCTTGTGAGTTTTAAAGTTCGCCTGCCTATTGAAGTCAATGGCGGTTCCCGCGGTTCGCCGGTTTGCGAACAGTCGCGGAAGTTCGAGTCCGCCGTTCGCGAAACGAAATTTTTAAGTTTGCGACATCACTATTGGTAAATTTGCCAATTGTAACACAGGGCTGCTTAGAGCTCAGGGCCCAGGAGAGCCAGTGTTCTTCTGTTTATAGCAGTGAGATCTATCTACAAATAATTTAATTTCAGACAACTGGTTGCAGGCAGACTAGCTGCACACTAGTAATGGAAGCAGAGGGAATGCATTTTAAAGGGATGTGGTCAAGCACCCAGGATAGTAATGGAAGCAGAGGGAATGCATACAAAAATAACACAGTTTAAAGGGATGTGGTCAAGCACCCAGGATAGTAATGGAAGCAGAGGAAATAACACAGTTTAAAGGGACGTGGGCATGTAGCTGGTATGGTAATGGAAGCAGAGGAAATGCATACCAAAATAACACAGTTTAAAGGAACGTGGACAAGCAGTCTGGGTAGTAATGGAAGCAGAGGAAATGCATACCAAAATAACACAGTTTAAAGGGACGTGGACAAGCTGCAAGAGTAGTAATGGAAGCAGAGGAAATGCATACCAAAATAACACAGTTTAAAGGGACGTGGACAAGCTGCAAGAGTAGTAATGGAAGCAGAGGAAATGCATACCAAAATAACACAGTTTAAAGGGACGTGGACAAGCTGCAAGAGTAGTAATGGAAGCAGAGGAAATGCATACCAAAATAACACAGTTTAAAGGGACGTGGACAAGCTGCAAGAGTAGTAATGGAAGCAGAACAAATGCATACCAAAATAACACTGTTTAAAGGGACGTGGACAAGCAGCCAGGGTAATAAAGGGGGCAGAGGAGATGCATGCCAAAATAATATAGTTTAAAGGGATGTGGACAAGCTGCCAGGGTAGTAATGGAAGAAAAGGAAATGCATACCAAAATAACACAGTTTAAAGGGACAGAGTCAAGCAGCCAGGGTATAATGGAAGCCAAGGAAATGCATTGCAAAATAACACAGTTTAAAGGGACGTGGACAAGCTGCAAGAGTAGTAATGGAAGCAGAGGAAATGCATACCAAAATAACAGTTTAAAGGGACGTGGACAAGCTGCAAGAGTAGTAATGGAAGCAGAGGAAATGCATACAAAAATAACAGTTTAAAAGGACGTGGACAAGCAGCTGGGGTAGTAATGAAAGCAGAGGAAATGCATACCAAAATAACACAGTTTAAAGGGACGTGGGCAAGTAGCTGGGGTAGTAATGAAAGCAGAGGAAATGCATACCAAAATAACACAGTTTAAAGGGACGTGGACAAGCTGCAAGAGTAGTAATGGAAGCAGAACAAATGCATACCAAAATAACACAGTTTAAAGGGACGTGGACAAGCAGCCAGGGTAATAAAGGGGCAGAGGATAGATGCATGCCAAAATAATATAGTTTAAAGGGACGTGGACAAGCTGCCAGGGTAGTAATGGAAGCAAAGAAAATGCATACCAAAATAACACAGTTTAAAGGGACAAGGTCAAGCAGCCAGGGTATAATGGAAGCCGAGGAAATGCATTGCAAAATAACACAGTTTAAGGAGATGTAGACTAATATACTGAGCAAAAATGCCAAAATTATCACTGTCATTTAAGATCGGAAACTGGGAAAAACCTTAAAGGACCATTAAACTTGACTTTTCAAAAATGCATGAAATGTTTTATTATTGCAAGTGTAGCATTATTGCAATATACATTCATTATTTATTTTGCTGCCTTTTGTTGTTAAATACATCTAAACATTGTGCTTGTTTTACTTTCTCCCAGGCAATTTATGTAAGCTTTTGTTTACTTCGCCCTCCCCCCTAAGATTCTCAGCAGTCACATATTTGTAAAGGGTTGATTATCAGTATTACAACAACAATCATAATAGGAGAATCATTCTTTGCAATAATAACTAAGTTGAATCATTGCTAAACCACCTTAAGGTAAGCGATAAAGGCAGACTCTCTCAACTGCGCATGTGCAAAAACAGTTTGTGCTATATCTGAATACTAGTTGTGATTGGTTAGCAAGGATTATTTTTTTCTGGGGGACAGGGAAGTCAGTGAAATGAATAAACATAAAACAATATACTCATTTGACAAAATAAAGCTGCAGTTTTTATTGTGAAATTATTCTCAGATATGAAGGTTCAAAATCATGTTGTGTTTATTGGTCCTTTAAGGGGTTATGTTTACTAAGGTTTGCATAATTTTTATTGCACAATGTTACTGATCTCTGGCAGGAGTTTCTCTTAGAGACTGAGACTTCCGCTTTCTGAACTGATATCATAGCACAAATAGTGTAGGTAAATTATGCTGTCATATTAAACAAAATTATAACCTCTGTATATCATGCACCTGAAAAGTAAGGAACTATTTGTACATTGCTACATAATTTGTTTGACTCAATAAATATTTGACTATTTTGACAACATCAATATAAAGCAACTTCTCATGCACATTTTTTAATGTTTGCTAAGGTGCAAAAAATTATAGCACATATAAAATTAATTTTACATTTTAAAATATATACATATAAGCAACATGATGCCCTGTTTTTCTGTTGGTGGTAAACAAAACAAAAAAAGACTGACGTGTTTTAAAACCTGTTATGAAATATATGTCGTGATAAATGGGTTATTGCATTATAAAAGGTTAAAGGGACTATGAACCCAATTTTTTTCTTTCGTGATTCAGATAGAGCATGAAATTTTAAGCAACTTTCTAATTTACTCCTATTATCAAATTTTCTTTATTTTCTTGGTATCTTTATTTGAAATGCAAGAATGTAAGTTTAGATGCCGGCCTATTTCTGGTGAACAACTTAAGTTGTCCTTGCTGATTGGTGGATAAATTCATCTACCAATAAAAAAGTGCTGTCCAGAGGTCTGAACCAAGAAAAAAAGCTTAGATGCCTTCTTTTTCAAATAAAGATAGCAAAAGAACGAAAAAAAAATTGATAATAGGAGTAAATTAGAAAGTTGCTTAAAATTGCATGCTCTATCTGAATCACGAAAGAAAACATTTGGGTTCAGTGTCCCTTTAATTTAGCATAGCTATGGAATGTGTTTTAAGCTTAAAGAGACACTGAACCCAATTTTTTTCTTTCGTGATTCAAATAGAGCATGCAATTTTAAGCAACTTTCTAATTTACTCTTATTATCAATTATTCTTCGTTCTCTTGCTAACTTTATTTGAAAAAGAAGGCATCTAAGCTATTTTTTGGTTCAGACTCTAGACAGCACTTGTTTATTGGTGAGTGCATTTAGCCACTAATCAGCAAGAACAACCCAGGTTGTTCTCCAAAAATGGGCCGACATCTAAACTTACATTCTTGCTTTTCAAATAAAGATACCAAGAGATTGAAGAACATTTTATAATAGGAGTAAATTAGAAAGTTGCTTAAAATTGCACGCTCTTTCTGAATCAAGAAAGAAAAAAATTGGGTTTAGTGTTCCTTTAATGCTTTATATGGAAAACTGTTTACCCAACCAATGCAGGTGAAAATATAATGCTATATAAAATTACATGAGTGTATTATATATCTCATAATTGTGAGAAAATTAGCAACTAAGAGCTCTGCTGCTGTACCTCTTTATCTACAGGTGAAACCCGAAAAATTAGAAAATTGTGCAAAAGTTCATTTATTTCACTAATGCAACTTAAAGGGTGAAACTAATATCTGAGATAGACTCATTACATGCAAAGCAAGATAGTTCAAGCCGTGATTTGTCATAATTGTGATGATTATGGCTTACAGCTCACGAAAACCCCAAATCCACAATCTCAGAAAATTAGAATATTGTGAAAAGGTGCAATATTCTAGACTCAAAGTGTCCCACACTAATCAGCTAATTAAGCCATAACACCTGCAAAGGGTTCCTGAGCCTTTAACCCCTTAACGACCGATGACGTATGCCATACGTCCTCAAAAAAAAAACACTTAACGACCGAGGACGTATGGCATACGTCGTCGGTTAAACAGAGCACTGGAAGCGATCGAAATCGCTTCCAGCTGCTCTAACAGTATTGCAGGCTTGCCTTGAGGTCTAGGCATCCTGCAATACTGTTCCCGAGTGCCGGGAGCGGATTGATCACTCCCCCACGAGTGATCACTTCTGGTTTCGCTCCACGTGGAGCCCGGCAGTGTTTCAGAGCATCAGAAGCGATCGGACACGCTTCCGATGCTCTGCTTGTGTGCTAAGTGCCTCGGTGGGTCGAGGCACTTAGTTAGTTATAAAATAAAGGAAAAAAAAATTAAAAAACAAAAAACGTTTAAAATATAAAAAAAGCCCTAAATAGCCCCCCCCTCCCCCTTCACTAGGCATCCAAGATGGCGATGCCCAGTGCATCATGGGGCCTCTGGGGGTGTCCCTAGCCTGCCTCATCATAGGGGCAAGCTAGGGTCACCCAATCTGAGCCTCCCACCCAAAAAAAAAAATAATAATAAAATACCCCATTTGTCTGATCATGTCAATATTTGTAAATATTGACACTGATCAGTGTGGATCTCCCTCCCTCTCCTCACTTGCGATTTTGTTGGAGAGAGAGAGAGACCTGTTTTTTTGCAGAGAGAGATTTAATTCTTTTATTTGTTAAAAAAATATAGAACCAAAGGCTCTTTTCAGAGCCATTAACCCCTAGCTTGCCAGTGATCACTATAAATCACTGGCATTAGCATAGCTACACTTTTTTTTTCTGTCTGTGCATTTTTTTAGGGGTTAATTTTTGTTGTTGTAATTTTTTAAAAATCCAGAGGCTCTTTTCAGAACCATTTAGTTAATTTAATTTAATTTTCAGAGCCATTAACCCCTAGCTTGCCAGTGATCGCTATAAATCACTGGCAGTAGCATAGCTGTACTTTTTTGCTGTCTGTGCATTTTTTTAGGGGTTCATTTTGTTGTTGTAATTTTTTAAAAATCCAGAGGCTCTTTTCAGAACCATTTAGTTAATTTAAATTAATTTTCAGAGCCATTAACCCCTAGCTTGCCAGTGATCGCTATAAATCACTGGCAGTAGCATAGTTGTACTTTTTTGCTGTCTGTGCATTTTTTTAGGGGTTAATTTTGTTGTAATTTTTTAAAAATCCAGAGGCTCTTTTCAGAACCATTTAGTTAATTTAATTTAATTTTCAGAGCCATTAACCCATAGCTTGCCAGTGATCGCTATAAATCACTGGCAGTAGCATAGCAGTACTTTTTTGCTAGTTTATTTAGTTAATTAATTTAGTTAATTAATTTAATTTAAAAAAATTTAGTACATTTTTTCTGTGACAGATACAAAAATGTCACAGAAAATATATAGTGCTGAGGAGGCGTATGCCATCCTTGCGTCAGAGTCAGATGCCTCTATGTCTGACTCAGACCCCAATTTTGACCCTGCCATATGCTCAGATACATCACTAGATGCAGTCTCAACTGATAGTGATGTATCTGTGGCTGCTAGACCCCCTACCAGCCCCCCTGCTAGCCCCCCTGCCAGAAGGAGGCGTGTTGCTGCCATTGCTGCTGAAGAGTGGGTAACACCTCATCTCCAGAGGCCAGATATCCCACCCTTCACAGCAAATGCTGGCATAAATATAGATGTGGCAGGTTTTAGCCCCCAGCAGTTTCTGGAAGTGTTTCTGGGCGATGATGTATTGGGGAACATTGTCGCCAAACTAATTTATATGCCCATCAGTTCCGTGCTGCAAAGCCTGGAACATATTTAGCAAAGCAGCAATGGGCCCCCATCAATGTGCCAGAATTAAAAAAATTCTGGGCATTGACCATGCTGATGGGCATCATGAAGAAACCCTCCATTCGCTCCTACTGGAGTACTAGCCCCATCTGCTCTACCCCCATTTTCTCCCAGATTATGTCGAGGAAGAGGTATGAAATGATTCTGCATTTCATGCACTTCAGCGACAACAGCCTGTGCCCCCCTAGGGAGCATCCCCAATTTGACAGGCTGTATAAAATCCGCCCCCTGATAACCCACTTTTCTGCCAGGTTTGCAGAGGCTTATACACCTGGAAGGAATATATGCGTTGATGAATCCCTAATGAAGTATAAGGGAAGGCTGGGATTCAAGCAGTATATTCCTTCCAAGCGCTCCAGATATGGGGTAAAGGTGTATAAGCTCTGTGACAGCGAGAATGGGTATACTCAGGCCTTCCGGGTGTATGAGGGAAAGGATAGCCAACTTGACCCTCCAGGTTGCCCAGAACATATGGGAACCACTGGCAAGATTGTCTGGGACCTGATATTACCCCTAATGAACAAAGGGTATCACTTGTACTTAGACAATTTTTATACAAGTGTCCTTTTGTTCAAGCTACTGTATTGCTTTGATACAGTAGCTTGCGGTACAATTAAAAAGAACCGCGCAGGTTTCCCAGGACAGCTTGTACGCACCCGGCTACGAAGGGGGGAGACCTCAGCTCTGCGCCAAGAGGAGCTGTTGGCACTTAAGTACAGAGACAAGAAGGATGTATACCTTCTTACCACCATCCACACACAGAGGACAGTGGCGGTTTCTGTACGTGGCAGAGCTGAGATCATAAGGAAGCCAGTGTGCATCAAGTCTTATAACCGGCATATGGGTGGGGTTGATCTGGCTGATCAGCTGCTGCAGCCCTACCTAATTATGCGGAAGACAAGGGCCTAGTACAAAAAGGTTGCAATTTACCTAATGCAGATTGCAACCCACAACGCTTTTTTGTTGTTCAAAAAAGCAAACCCCAGAGTTAAAAAGACTTTTTTACAGTTTCAGCTCCAGATTATTACGGGGATTTTGTACCATGATGCACCTGCTCCCCGGGCGGTGATGGGAGAGAGCAGAGTTGGGGCTACCCATTTTATTTTTAAAATCCCCCCTACTGCCGCAAAGCAGAAACCACAAAAAAAATGCAGAGTCTGTACCAAGAGGGGGAAGAGAAGGGACACCATATATCACTGTCCTGATTGCCCTGGACAACCTGCACTCTGCATTGGGGACTGCTTCAAGCGTTACCATACAATGGTCAATTTTTAAAAAAATAAATACATTTGCTGTTATATATATATATATATATATATATATATATATATATATATATTTTTTTTTGTTATGTTTACAGTTAGATGTTTTTTTGTTTTTTTTACTTTTACTGCGCCAGATTTTTACATTTCACTACTCTATTTTTTTCTAAAATTGGGCCTGTTTTTTTTTAACCAAAACCCCTGTCAAACCTATGCATGGGGGACATAGGTGTTCTCAGGGTGCCTTGCAGAAAAAAACCTGAAGTATGTTTTTGTAATAACTTACAACAGTCTCTCCTAATGAGAGTGGAGGGCCCTCTAGTGGGCCTGTAACATCACTAAGGGATTACCAACTTGAAGTCTGGAGATTGTGTTTTGTTTGTTACATTGTTGCAGGAGAGGAGGCGGTGTTTTGTTCTTACCTTTATAGGGTCCTGCAGCAGAGTATCCGGCCTCTTTCCAGTTCCAGACTTCAAGAGGAAAGTTTCTGTGTCCCTGAAGGAAGTTTTGCTGATGGATAGATCCAGGAGGAAATCTCTACCACCCAAAAGATATAGAGAGGTTGTGGAGATGTCATCCAGGAAGAGAGGACCTGCAAGACAAGCAGAGGAGCATGGGTTTGATGAAATTGTTCCCCCCACCCCTCCCAAAAGGCCTACCCAGAGGAGTTTCAATAAGGGGAAAGGACAGGCTAATAAGGGGAGAGGGGGTGCAGGGAAAAAAGGGGGTGGCTCTGTGGGGCCCAGGGATGTGCCCCTTTCTCAGCCGGGGTGTATGGGCGGTGTGGAGGCCCAGGCCGGCACTAGTGGGGGGCGGGAGGCCCCTGGGGAGAGGTGTGAGGCTGGCAGGGGTCCAGCTGTCACCGGAGGGTGTGAACAGGCTGGGGCTTTGCCTGCATTGCCACCGGTAGCCATGGCGGCGGTACTAGCCCTGGCCCAATCACTGGCTTCTGTGATGGCCCCTGAGGCTCAAGGGCAGGGCGGGAGCGCGGCCCTGGCTGGCGGTGGGGTTGTGGCGAGTGGAGCAGGTGTGTCAGGGTCCACGAGGCCCCACATGGCAGAGTGCGCAGCAGGCCCATCCCTCTCAGATGGCGGGTCGCGCGAGATGTTCTCCTCCAGCTCATCGGAGGAGGAGGAGTGCGGCCGCCATCTTGGAGGGAGGGTCAGAGGACCGGAGGACACCACCCGCGACCGGAGCGGCCCAGGTAACTTGGGGAGGCTCCCGGTCGCGGGCGGGGCGGCAGAGGGCAGCGCACAGCGGAGGCTGCAGGACTTACCGGTCGTCATTAGGGCGGCTGGGGTGGCAGGATCTCAGCAGCGCGGCGAGGAGGCGAGGCCTAGTACAAGCGCGCATGCGCACACGAGTACTGATGGGCCTGTAGTGAGGGCGCAGGAGCGCCGAGGCATGGTGGATGCTGGCTGGAGGTGTGAGTCTGTGGGGTTGAGAGCTGTGGGGCCTACGCAGACGGCGCAGGCAGACACGAGTCGCGGAGGTACAGGCGCGCAGGCGCAAGGGGGGTATAGTGCTAGCGGTCATGTGAGAGTGTCTGGAGCTGGAAGGGGCATGAATATGGGCAGCAATACTGTGAGAGTCATGGAAGCCAGCAGTGGCAGGAGTATGAGGGATGTCACTGGGGGCAGAGGGAGGACACATGCGGGGATAACGCATGTCAGTGCACATGGGTCACAGTGTGTTACGGTTGGTGAGGATGTGTATGGGCGTATGGTGCCTGGGAATATGAGGCTTGGTGGTGACAGGCCAGGAGTTTCGGGGGGTAGGCCTGAGGCACCGCAGACTGCTCTGGGGCAAGAGGCAATGATACAGAGAGCTGTGGAGATTGCGCTGCGTGAGATGGCCAGGCAGCAGGCCCCTCAAGGGTTTAGTGCTCATGCCCAGGAGGGGCCTGGGCAAGAACTGTTGATTAGAAGGGCTGTGGTTGCAGCTCTGGGGATGGACGCTGGGGGGGATCTCAGGGTGGAGGGGAGGAATCGCTCTTTTGACGCTCCACCCGTTGCCCAGAGTACTCCCCAAGTTAATTTGTCTCCCCAGGTATCGAGTAGGAATACTTCCACAATGGCAGCAGAAGCATCCAGTGCGCTAGTGGTGGCAGGACAGTGCACAGAGCAAAGAGAGCAGGCCGGATCTTCGTCCCAGGCACCCATCGAAGCAGACCGCTCGGGAAGTTGTGAGTACTATGCACCACACACACTGCACGCTGACACAGGGTCCTCATCTAGCGTTTCAGGTTCAGATAGTGGGGAGGACCTGGGGCTGGTTGGAAAGGGTCAGCGTAGAATGTTTCGCTGGATCAAGAAGATGGCGGCAGGGCAGGCGAAGGAGAGGGACAGGGCGCCAGGACCCGCTGAAGGGGTCCAAGGGCCCGCAGGGCCTGGGGGCGCCCCCCCTGGGGCCGCGGTGCCTCGTAAGGTGGCGGCACAGGGAGACACGTACCCGTGTTTGGTGCATTCTCTGTACGGGCACCTCAAGTCGAAAACAGTGAAGAAAATACAGGAGGGTCGTTACGTTAATGTCTTTGACCTCTCACTGGACGCGTTTAGGGCGAAAGAAAGGGCCCAAGATGGGTCAGGGCCCAAAAAAGTGCGCAGGCCTGAAACATACGAGGAGTGGCTGAAATGCTTCCGAGTGCTGGCAGCGTGTTATGTGGATAGGTGGCCACTGCAGGGCCACAACCTTTTTAAGTACCAGGATACTATTGAGGATATCCATTGCAGGTTTAAAGAGGGTGCTTGGAGGGAATATGACATGGCCTTCAGGAGGAAGATGGTGGGCAACCACCTACTTCATTTCGGCACGCAGGACATGCACCTGTGGTCGAAGCTGGGGTTGGAAGGGGGCCCCACCCCCCCTACGCAGGCGCGGCTGGGGTCGCCGAGGCAGAGTGCGAGGGTAGGTCGGCGCGGGCGAGAGTGCTGGAAATTCCAGGACAAGCAGTGCGACAGAGGGAGCAGTTGCTCCTTTCGCCACATCTGCAGATATTGTGGAGGACCGCATGCGGGGGTCGATTGCAGCAAACGCAGGGACCCGGGGCAATCGAAGCCAGCACCAAAAGCTGGAGCTGTGGTCAAGGGCCCCAACCCCGCTTAAGCTGGCCCCTATGCTTCCCTGGCTGGCCCGTTATCCAGACAGGGGGGCAGCGGAGCTGCTCCGGGGTGGCCTGGAGTGGGGCTTCGAGATACCGGTTACAAGGATGGTGCGTGGGTCTGGGGTACACAAAAATTTAAAGACGGCTTACGAATTCCCACACGTGGTGAGGGAGAAATTGGCAAAGGAAGTCGCATTGGGTAGGGTGTCTGGCCCATTTGCGGAATCTCCCATCGAGAACCTGGTGGTTTCGCCATTGGGGGTGGTGCCAAAAAAGGAGCCGGGGAAATTCAGGTTGATTCATCACCTGTCTTTCCCGAAAGGCGGGTCAGTCAATGATGCGATCGACCCGGAAATCAGCTCGGTGCATTATCAGTCTTTTGATAATGCTCTGGAGGTGGTTAGGGAGTGTGGCTCGGGGGCATTGATGGCAAAGCTCGATATTGAGTCGGCATTCAGACTGCTGCCCCTTCACCCCTCAGCGTTTAGGCTCATGGGGATGAGGTTCGAAGGGTCCTATTATGTGGACAGGTGCCTACCAATGGGGTGTTCCTTGTCCTGCTCACTATTTGAGTGTTTTAGTTCCTTTCTGCACTGGGTGGTCTGGTCGGCGTCGGGGGGTGGGGCGATCGCCCATTACCTCGACGACTTCCTTCTGGTGGGGAGAGCGGGTTACGCGGATTGCGAACAGCTGATGAGAACCATGAAGGATGTAATGGCCAGTTTCGGGGTGCCCCTGGCGGATGAAAAGACGCAGGGCCCCTGCACATGTATCACATTTCTGGGGATAGAAATTGACACGGTGCGTGCGGTCTGTAGATTGCCCGGCGACAAGGTGCAGCGAATGCTGCAGGCGGTCCGAGCAATTATGGAACGCGATAGGGTGCCTATCAAGGAGGTGCAATCATTGCTAGGCCTCCTGAACTTTGCTGGGCGCGTGATCCCGATGGGCCGGGTCTTCAATCGCCGTTTGGAGGGCCAGTTGAAAGGCCCTCCAGGTCAGGCGAAATGGGCGCGCGTTACGATAGAGGTGAAGGAGGACTTGGAAGTCTGGGCCAGATTCTTAGTTGACTTCAACGGGGTGTGCCTCTGGAGGCACCCACCAGTCTCCAATCAGGCACTTCACCTCTTCACGGATGCAGCGGGTGGCTTCGGGTACGGAGCTTACCTGGATGGGGAATGGAGCGCCGCTCCATGGCCCAGGGATTGGATAGAGGCCGGGTACGTCAGGAATTTGACGCTTTTGGAGCTGTTCCCCATAGTGGTAGCTGTAGAAATATGGGGTGCGCGGTTATCAAATAGGTCAGTGGTGTTTTGGACAGACAATCTAAGCGTGGTGTACGCCATTAATAGGTTGTCGGCGGCTTCACCTCATGTGGTGAGCTATCTGAGGCACCTGGTGTTGCGCTGTTTGCAGCTCAACATCTCTTTCACCGCCAAACACGTCCCGGGAGTGCAGAATGTTATCGCTGACGCACTCTCTCGATTCAACTGGGGGCAGTTTAGGAGAGCAGCGCCCAGGGCGGCTAAGGAGGGTCTAACGTGCCCTTCTTTTCTTTGGCAGCTGGCGAAGGCTGGGAAGGCATCCTCGGGCTAGTTAAGACATCACTGGCTCCGAAGACATGGGCTACTTACCTGGGCCACTGGAACAGATGGGTGACTTTCTGTCGGCAGAGGGAGGTTCAGGTACAAGGGGCCTCGAGGGTGCAAGTGTTGGGATGGTTGGCTCAGTTGAAAGGGGAAGGCATTAGCAGGGCTGGAGCAGTTGGTAGGCTGGCAGCGGTGTCTTTCTTTAACCAGGCTTTGGGTTTTGTCGACCACTCCAGGGCTTTCCTAGTAAGGAAAGTGCTGAAGGGATGGGGGAGAACTGCTCCCCGCGTGAAGGATAAAAGGGAACCGATTACAGCGGACAGGCTAGAGCAGTTGGCTCGGTGCCTGCAAGACGTATGCAAGTCTGACTACGAGACGTTGCTGTTTAGAACCGCTTTTGCGTTGGCATTTGCGGGTGCCCTTCGGGTGAGCGAACTGGTCTCCTCGTCGAAGACGGAGGGGTCTGGTGGGGTATTGGCGGAGCACGTTCGATTAGCACGAGGGGGTGTGCTATTGTACGTTCCTAGGTCTAAAACCGACCAGGAGGGCAAAGGCACATGGCTGCCTCTCGCGCGCCATGAGGTAGCAATATGCTGCCCTGTGCGTTGCGTAGAGGAGTTTGCGAAACTCCGTCCAGGACAAGGCCCGCAATTTCTCGTGCACGAGGATGGGTCCGCATTGTCCAAATTTCAGTTTAGGAGAGTTCTCGCTAAGACGGCTGAGTTGGCGGGCTTGGACCCGAAGAGAATAGCGGCCCATTCCTTTCGGATAGGCGCTGCAACTAGCGCAGCGGAGAAAGGGGAATCATCGGCGGAGATTAAGCGCTTGGGAAGATGGAAGTCGGCCCAATTTAAGGCATATATTAGGCCCACACCAGGTCCGCATTGCTAGGATAGGTGGCGGCCTGGTGGCTTTGAGCGTTATGCGAGTTGGCTTCTGCGCGACACCCGGTGGGTTGGCGGGTGCGTGTGGGGGACAGGGCTGCTGATGGATTTTCAGAAGGTGAGTGGGCGGTTGTTGCGGGGCTAGGGCGCTAGCCCAGGTTTAATTTGGTGTCGTCTGTTTACCAGGTACAGTGGGAAGTTCACCACCGGTTCGAGTGTGGATAGTGGGACACTCATTTATCCACTGGGCGTCCATCAGGGCATTGCGGATGCCGGAAGGGCGACAACTTGGATTCCGAACGTCCAGGGCAAACTTCCGGTGGTTGGGACGCAGGGGTCTTGTGTGGGACGATTTACCAGCCTTGTTGCAGGATGCACATAGGAGGTGGGGGCAGCCGAATGTCATTGTGCTGCATTTGGGGGGTAATGACTTGGGTGCATTACCGGCCCTGGACCTTATTAAAAGGATGACAGCGGATATTAAATGGGTGCACACGTGGTTGAAAGAGGTCAAAATAGGTTGGTCAAATGTGGTTGCTCGGCTGCATTGGCGACACATTGTGACCCAGAAAGCAGCCTATAACGTGCGGAAGAAGGTCAATAGAGAGTTGGGAAGAGCGGTCACGGCCTTGGGGGGCTTCGTGATTAGACACGATGGGATAACGGCCGACAAGAAGGACCTATTTCGCCCTGATGGGGTCCATCTGACTGATGTCGGGTTGGACATGTTTCTGTCAGACATTAAGAGCACTTTGTTGAGGGTATTATAGTTAAAAAAAAAAAAAAAAAAAGCTGATTGTTATTGTTCATTTGGTTATTTGTTACTGTTGACATGTTATTTTATTGTAGGTGCCTGTCGGTTAAGTGGCGGCAAGAGAATGCCTGGCTCTTGTGGCGGGTGGTCAGGGCCCTGGGGAGCGGGCACGGAGAGAGAAGAATGCCGGTCTAATTAAAGGGGGGGGTTACGCCCGCCAGGCGCCGGCCTGGGGGTCCTCTCCCTGGCGAACAAGACCGAACACCTCTAAACCATCACAGCTCTCTCTCAGTGCCATTGGGCGTGACAGCCGGGTGTCACGTTGCAGGCATCGAAAGGGGCCTTGACCATCTGACTAAAGGGGCTAGGTTAGGGTGAGATGCCGCCAACGTTTTGTTGTTAACGAACTTGTTGCCAAGTTTGGTATTAAGTAAAATGCCTAAGGTAAATTCGAATAACGCTTTAGGCATTAGTTATTCGTTTATTTTAATAAACGCGACCGTGACCGGTCTTTTCCTCCCAACTTGGTGTGCTGTCTTATTATTTCATGTTATGCTACACTACGTAGGACGTAATAGGGGGTTTAGACCTTATGAGAGTGGAGGGCCCTCTAGTGGGCCTGTAACATCACTAAGGGATTACCAACTTGAAGTCTGGAGATTGTGTTTTGTTTGTTACATTGTTGCAGGAGAGGAGGCGGTGTTTTGTTCTTACCTTTATAGGGTCCTGCAGCAGAGTATCCGGCCTCTTTCCGGTTCCAGACTTCAAGAGGAAAGTTTCCCGCCCACCCGTCCCCGGAGTAGCAGTGGATTGGCGGCGATGCGGCTTGTAGGGTGAGCTAACCCGGCAGGGGTAGGTTTATTTGAGCTAGCCTTATGTAAGACCGGGTTCTTAATTTAGTCACCCACCTCTATCAATAGGGTTGTACGATTCGATTGCGAGAGGTCACCGTACTGGGTTGGGTTGATGCCTAGTTAGGCGGGTGGTCAGGGCCCTGGGGAGCGGGCACGGAGAGAGAAGAGTGCCGGTCTAATTAAAGGGGGGGTTACGCCCGCCAGGCACCGGCCTGGGGGTCCTCTCCCTGGCGAACAAGACCGAACACCTCTAAACCATCACAGCTCTCTCTCAGTGCCATTGGGCGTGACAGCCGGGTGTCACGTTGCAGGCATCGAAAGGGGCCTTGACCATCTGACTAAAGGGGCTAGGTTAGGGTGAGATGCCGCCAACGTTTTGTTGTTAACGAACTTGTTGCCAAGTTTGGTATTAAGTAAAATGCCTAAGGTAAATTCGAATAACGCTTTAGGCATTAGTTATTCGTTTATTTTAATAAACGCGACCGTGACCGGTCTTTTCCTCCCAACTTGGTGTGCTGTCTTATTATTTCATGTTATGCTACACTACGTAGGACGTAATAGGGGGTTTAGACCTTAATCATAGTCAAAAAGCAATGTGTCTGTAAAAATGAAAATTGAAAAATTACCACCATACACTTTCTCCAATTTTTTGGGCTAAAATGGTTGCTTCAAAGGCATCAAAGCACACCATATACAATACCTTGGGGTGTCAACATTTAAAAAATATACACTTTGAATGCAATAAATAAAAGTGGGGTATGCGATAGGCCCCAAACTAAAGATAGGCCTATCAGAAGAAATGCTCTCATTTTTAATAACTAAAATCACAAGTCATAAAATTGTAACATAACCTTCCCAAAATCCTGGCAAACCTATGCATGGCGGGCATAGGTGTACTCAGGGTGCCTTGCAGAAAACAACCTGAAGTATTCTTTTGCAATAACTTACAACAATCTCTCCTAAATCATAGTCAAAAAGCAATGTGTCTGTAAAAATGAAAATTTAAAAATTACCACCATACACTTTCTCCAATTTTTTGGGCTAAAACGGTTGCTTCAAAGGCATCAAAGCACACCATATACAATACCTTGGGGTGTCAACATTTAAAAAATATACACTTTGAATGCAATAAATAAAAGTGGGGTATGCGATAGGCCCCAAACTAAAGATAGGCCTATCAGAAGAAATACTCTCATTTTTAATAACTAAAATCATGTAACATAACCTTCCCAAAATCCTGGCAAACCTATGCATGGGGGGCATAGGTGTACTCAGGGTGCCTTGCAGAAAACAACCTGAAGTATTCTTTTGCAATAACTTACAACAATCTCTCCTAAATCATAGTCAAAAAGCAATGTGTCTGTAAAAATGAAAATTGAAAAATTACCACCATACACTTTCTCCAATTTTTTGGGCTAAAACGGTTGCTTCAAAGGCATCAAAGCACACCATATACAATACCTTGGGGTGTCAACATTTAAAAAATATACACTTTGAATGCAATAAATAAAAGTGGGGTATGCGATAGGCCCCAAACTAAAGATAGGCCTATCAGAAGAAATACTCTCATTTTTAATAACTAAAATCATGTAACATAACCTTCCCAAAATCCTGGCAAACCTATGCATGGGGGGCATAGGTGTACTCAGGGTGCCTTGCAGAAAACAACCTGAAGTATTCTTTTGCAATAACTTACAACAGTCTCTCCTAAATCATAGTAAAAAAGCAATGTGTCTGTAACAATGAAAATTGAAAAATTACCACCATATACTTTCTCCAATTTTTTGGGCTAAAACGGTTGCATCAAAGTCATCAAACCACTCCATGTATAATACCTTGGGGTGTCAACTTTTTAAATATAATCACATTTATGGAAAACAAATAAATTGGGGTATGTTAAAAGACCCCCAAAAAAGACGATAGGCAAAGAAAATATGTTAAATGTGAACAAAAATCACAAACACATGTCAGACATTTGGCATTGCACCGCCCAAACAAGCCACCAAACCTATGCATAGGTGGTATCACTGAACTCAGGAGATGTTGGTGACCACATATTGGTGTCTTCTTTGGTAGTAACACATAACAGGAGCTGTGAATCCATGTCTAAAGTACAATGTATGTGAAAAATAACACAAAAAAATGAATGCCCAATAGTTTGACAAAGACTAGTGGTTGAATTAGTGTATGGAAAGTGTTAAAATACCAGCATTTGAAATACCCTAGGATGTCTACTTTTCAAAAATATATGGTTTTATGGGGGTAAATTACATTGGCCGGCTTCAGAAATGTCTTAAATAGAACATGGGTGCATGGGATGTAATAAAGGGAAGTGTAAAAAATGGAATGCGCTTCCTAAAAATAAGGCCTTCTAGCCCCCAGAGAACCCAACACACCTATACATGGGTGGTATCACTATACTCAGGAGATGTTGTTGAACACATATTGAGGTGTTTTTTGGCAGTAACACATAACAGGAACTGAGAATCCATGCCTAAAATACAATGTGTGTGAAAAATAACACAAAAAAATGACTACCCAAACGTTTGACAAAGACTGGTGGGTAAATAAGTTCATGGAAAGTGTGAAAATACCAGCATTTCAAATACCCTAGGGGGTCTACTTCTCAAAAATATATGGTTTGATGGGGGTAAATTCCATTGACCAGCTTCAGAAATGTCCCAAATAGGACATGGGTGCATGATGACCGATGTGAAAATTCCAAGTTGAAAAACTGGAATGCGCTTCCTAAAATTAAGGCTTTTTAGCCCCCAGAGAACCCGACACACCTATACATGGGTGGTATCACTATACTCAGGAGATGTTGTTGAACACATATTGAGGTGTTTTTTGGCAGTAACACATAACAGGAACTGAGAATCCATGCCTAAAGTACAATGTGTGTGAAAAATAACACAAAAAAATGACTACCCAAAAGTTTGACAAAGTCTGGTGGTTGAATTAGTGCATGGAAAGTGTTAAAATACCAGCATTTGAAATACCCTAGGGGGTCTACTTTTCAAAAATATTTGGTTTTATGGGGGTAAATTCCATTGGCCAGCTTCAGAAATGTCCCAAATAGGACATGGGTGCATGATGACCGATGTGAAAATTCCAAGTTGAAAAACTGGAATGCGCTCTCTAAAAATAAGAGCTTTTACCACATGGGTGGTATCACTGTACCCAGGAGATGCTGCTGAAGACATATTAGGGTGTTATTTGGCAGTAACCCTTAATATTATCAGTAAATGTAATCTTAAATTGCTATTTTGTCAAAAAATCAAATTATTTTCCCCCCCCCCAAACTTTGGCATAGATTGGTGGTAAAATGGTTGCATGAAAAAAGTCAAAATACCCCAAGTTGTCTTCTTTTAAAATACCTTAGGTTGTCTTCTTTTAAAAAATATATACATTTGAAGGGTTATTCAGGGATTCCTGACAGATATTGGTGTTACAATGTAACTATCGCCAATTTTGAAAAAACATGGTTTTGAAATAGCAAAGTGCTACTTGTACTTATTGCCCTATAACTTACAAAAAAAGCAAAGAACATGTAAACATTGGGTATTTATAAACTCAGGACAAAATTTAGAAACTGTTTAGAATTGGTATTTTATGATGGTTGTAGATGTGTAAGAGATTTTGGGGCTCAAAGTTAGAAAAAGTGCATTTTTTTTCATTATTTCCTCATATTTTATATTTTTTTTTATAGTAAATTATAAGATATGCTGAAAATAATCATATCTTTAGAAAGTCCATTTAATGGCGAGAAAAACAGTATATAATATGTGTGGGTACAGTAAATGAGTAAGAGGAACATTACAGTTAAACACAAACATCGCAGAAATGCAAAAATAGCCTTGGTCCCAGATGGTCAACAAATTGAAAAGTGGTCTGGTCAATAAGGGGTTAAATGGTCTCTCAGTCTGGTTCAGTCTGAATCACAATCATGGGAAAGACTGCTGACCTGACAGTTGTGCAGAAAACCATCATTGACACCCTTCATAAGCCTCAAAAGGTAATTGCAAAAGAGGTTGGATGTTCCCAAAGTGCTGTATCAAAGCACATTAATAGAAAGTTATGTGGAAGGGAAAAGTGTGGAAGAAAAAGGTGCACAAGCAGCAGGGATGACCGCAGCCTGGAGAGGATTGTCAGGAAAAGGCCATTCAAACGTGTTGGGGACTTTCACAAGGAGTGGACTGAGGCTGGAGTCAGTGCATCAAGAGCCACCACACACAGACGGATCATGGACATGTCAAATGTCAAATGTCGTATTCCTCTTGTCAAGCCACTAATGAACAACAAACAACGTCAGAAGCGTCTTACCTGGGCTAAAGAAAAACAGTTGATGCACAATATTGGATTCCCTTGCAGTGAGCACGGTTGCAGGTATTCCCCTGGTGGAGTACCTCCTCCCCCCCTCATCTTTGGATTGGATGCCTATACTCACACCTGGTTGTGACGTGTGGAGCCTATGACCCAACACACAAGCCGCACGTATCGTAAGGGGCGTGACTGACATGGTGATGTACAGCTGATTGACTTGAGGAGTTCCAGGGCGCCATAAGTGAGATGGCATCATTGACGGTTGAAAAACTGATAGAGCCCTGTGTCCTGAGGTCAGACCGGAAACGGATCAGCATCAAACACCCGCATATGATCGAATGCGGTAAGTCGGCTAGAAAAAGGTCGTTAAGTTTTGATTTGCATTGTGTGGGACTTTTTGCTAAAGAAAAACAGACCTGCTCTGTTGCTCAGTGGACCTCTTTTCTGATGAGAGCAAATTTTTCATCTCATTTGGAAACCAAGGATCCAGAGTATGGAGGAAGAATGGAGAGGCACATACTGCAAGATGCTTGTAGTCCAGTGTAAATTTTCCACAGTCTGTGTTGATTTGGGGAGCAATGTCATCTGCTGGTGTTGGTCCACTGTGCTTCATTAAGTCCAGGGTCAACGCAGCCGTCTACCAGGAGATTTTGGAGCACTTCATGCTTCCTTCCGCAGACAAGCTCTATGGGGATGCTGACATTTTCGAGCAGGACTTGGCACCTGCCCACACTGCCAAATGCACCAAAACCTGGTTCAATGACCATGGGATTACTGTGCTATATTGGCCAGCAAACTCGCCTGACCTGAACCCAATAGAGAATCTATGGGGCATTGCCAAGAGAAAGATGAGAGACATGAGAGCGAACAATGCAGAAGAGCTGAAGGCCGCTATTGAAGCATCCTGGTCTTCCATAACACCTCAGCAGTGCCACAGGCTAATAGCTTCTATTCCATGCCGCATTAAGGCAGTAATTGCTGCAAAAGGGGCCCAAACCAAGTACTGAGTACATACAGTATGCATGCTTATACTTTTCAGAGGTCCGATATTGTTCTATGTACAATCCTTGTTTTATTGATTGCATGTAATATTCTAATTTTCTGAGATTGTGGATTTGGGGTTTTCATGAGCTGTAAGCCATAATCATCACAATTCTGACAAATCACGGTTTGAACTATCTTGCTTTGCATGTAATGAGTCTATCTCATATATTAGTTTCACCTTTTAAGTTGCATTAGTGAAATAAATGAACTTTTGCACAATATTCAAATTTTTCGGGTTTCACCTGTAGATAAAGAGGTTATGTAACATTTTGAGATCACTTTGTTTAAACTTTACTCAATTACTGTTTTTTCTCTTTAATTCCCTGGTGCGGCAATAGTTAATTGGTTTTTGTTTTTAGGTATAAATTATTGTACTTTGCCTCACCTGCCTAGTATATGAATAAGCGCCACTAGGGGGCGTGAAACACGTAAAACTGGTTCTGCCTATTTGCCTGCCCTCTGGGAACATACTGAGCTTTTAATGTCTTAATAAACGGATATTTTTATTTTTCATACTACCGAGTAGTGGCTGCATTTCCTTGCTCTTTTGTGATTCATGCGGTCTGATCCGTCGCCTTGCTACAGCACTCTGGGTATCTTTGACAGCAGATTTTTTGTTTTACTGAGGAGTTTATTCTCCTCCCTTGCACAAGACCAGTGGTTGGGCCGTGTTCCGGATATCCCTCTCACCGTTTGCACTTGGATTATTCCGCTTCTGGATTCAGCACCCAGCGTCTTTCCAGTCGCTCACACGGAGCACAAGCTGTTTAAAGATTTTGACCTTACAGCTTAAACTCTCGGATTGTGTATTAGGCTACAGCAAGCATATTAACTGTGAGTACATGTTTCTTTCATGCAAAATTTTGTTTTTAAAAAACAAGTGAAGTATGCCTTGATCCAGCATGAACTGTGAATCATTATGTTACATTATGCATAACTAAAAACAAGCCAACAGTCACTTCTCTGTTTCCTGGCCGATAGCAGGAAACGTCGGCATCAGGTGGCTGAAGTGACTGACCGGCAATATACAAAATATTTAGAGCAAACGCGTTTCGGCTATGACCTAGCCTTTCTCAATGCTATATTTTGTTGACAGTTAGTGAACCCGAGGCTGCCGGGTGAGCGGACTTTTAAACTCATTCTCGGACCGAGAGTTAGCCAATTGGGTGAGTCTTTGAGGAGACGCCTTCTTAGTATCCAATGGTTACGCTGGGTGAGAGACGCCTACACACCTGATTGGACTATATGGCTGAGAAGTGTATTGGGTATGTCGCGCATGCGTGTTACTCCACTAATAGCATCTATAGAGAATCACTTGTATGACAACTGCTATATTTCCAAACAATATATATCTATGTTAATTAAACAAGTAAGTATCGTCTTCCAACGTAAACCATTCAAAACCCAAACTTAAGCAATATTATACTCACACGATTCCAGTATAGCGATTATTATGTACCCAAGCTTAAATAGTGCATTAAAAGCTTTATTAAAAGCTGTACATTAAAAGCTTTATTCTGATGATAAAGAATTATAATTCTTTATCATCAGAATAAAGCTTTTAATGTACAGTGGTTAGCATTATTTGGTTTAACATATGACTAACATTAGTATTGTGGCTGTTATTAGTGCTGTAAAAACTTTATAACGGTATAGCACTATTTAAGCTTGGGTACATAATAATCGCTATACTGGAATCGTGTGAGTATAATATTGCTTAAGTTTGGGTTTTGAATGGTTTACGTTGGAAGACGATACTTACTTGTTTAATTAACATAGATATATATTGTTTGGAAATATAGCAGTTGTCATACAAGTGATTCTCTATAGATGCTATTAGTGGAGTAACACGCATGCGCGACATACCCAATACACTTCTCAGCCATATAGTCCAATCAGGTGTGTAGGCGTCTCTCACCCAGCGTAACCATTGGATACTAAGAAGGCGTCTCCTCAAAGACTCACCCAATTGGCTAACTCTCGGTCCGAGAATGAGTTTAAAAGTCCGCTCACCCGGCAGCCTCGGGTTCACTAACTGTCAACAAAATATAGCATTGAGAAAGGCTAGGTCATAGCCGAAACGCGTTTGCTCTAAATATTTTGTATATTGCCGGTCAGTCACTTCAGCCACCTGATGCCGACGTTTCCTGCTATCGGCCAGGAAACAGAGAAGTGACTGTTGGCTTGTTTTTAGTTTAGTTTAGTTTCCTGACATTAGGTAGTGGTTTGTGTGTAACGTTAGGGGTTGTTACCCCATATCTTTTAAACAAATAATTAAAGTATAGTTTTTTTTAACTAACTTCATACCCACATAAGTAAGTATGAGTGCTATATAAACCCCTGTCTATCCTTTTTCTCCCTTTTGTTAACCAATTGTTTCCAAGGGGTAGCACCGGAATCTAATGATTCTTTTTCTTACTTAAAACCAGTGTAGTGCCAGTTTATCCCTATCCCCATAGGTTATATTATGCATGCCACGCACATATCAGTCTTCAATCCGTTTGTCTAATCTAAGTGTTTGGTCTAAGCTCTGTTAATATTTTTATATATTCGGAGCCACACACAAGCGTGCACCTATTTATCTGCTATCACTTACCCATAATTAGGTTAGTTTAGATGGTGTTCCCTCTCATGGCAGGCATAGGCATAGAAGAAGGGGATGAGGTGTCCTCTAACCATGCACAATCTATTATTAATCCTATGGCCATTCAGGACATTTTCATCCTTCATGGTAGACAAGATTATTTTGACAAGATTTTTTCAAAGGAGGAATGCATTAGAGAAGAAAGGGAAATTAAAAACTTGTTCAAATCTTTACAACAATATCTAACAACGGATTTAAGACTCATGTGGGATATAATAGCCTCCGAAGAAGCGCATCTACGCATGCGCGAAACGCGTCAGGTGTTCTTGACTGTGACCCTATTACCTTGCCATTGATGGTTGGACTTTTTAATAAATTATTTGTTTCCAGCAACATTTACTTTGAGCCAGCGCATCTATTGTCTATTGATTGTGGATATAATAGCCTTCAAGAAATATATTGAAACATCAAGAATTCCAAGAGGGCTAAGAATTAAAAAATATCCCTCATTTGAGTTTGAGGATATTACAGATATGGATGATTGGAACAATGCACTTACTGAATGTTCTATTAAATTGCTAAATATTCTAATTAGAGTTAAAGACAAGAAAAGGGCTAAACTTAAATCTGACATTGATATTAAACAAGATGAATTAAAGCTCTTTGAAAAAAAATGGATGAGTTTATTACCAAAGTGGATGGTGAGCAGGCCTCAATCAAGGGCAAAAAATTCATGAGAGACAAAGAAAATTATGATCAAAACAGAGAATATAATTGGGCTGCAGTACGGCACCAACAGCATGACTATCAAAATAAGAACAAATACCAAAAGAATTTTAACAAACCACAGTCTCAACAAAGTCAGAACAATGCTGAAAAAAATCCTAAATCCCTACTTAAAAAAAACGAAAGAAAAGTGGTGTTCAGCGCATCAGAAGGAGAGTCCACAGACGCTGATGGAACCTCTTCAAATTCGAATTCTGTGTCTTCCTTCTCTTTCTCCTCTATCTTCTTCCTCCTCTTGTTCGTCTTCTTCTTTTTTACAGGAAAGTTTGGGGGAAGAGCTGGAGGAACGTATACCAGTGGTGTGACCGAAAAACCTGCAAGACCACCCAATTAGAAAGAGAGGAAGACGAAGATGGAGAAAAAAGAGGAAAAGAAAAGACCAAACAGAAGAAAAAGGGACATTAGAAACTAATAACTGTCCAATTGCTGACAGTTTCAGCATCTTGAATTTATCTCAGCACACCTTAACTGACTGTGAAAGATCTGTTTTGTCCAAAGGCTTGGGGTTTGCCCCTACCAATAAATTTTCCAGTTTTAGTACTTGGCTGGATATCAATAAATTCATCAGAAAACTCACATTAAAAAGGTTTTTTCACTTTCTCCTGAAGTGGAGGATGAATTCACATATCCAGCAAAGACTAATCCCATTAAAGGTAATGACATCTTTCCCTATTTGCCTTTCTCTGATGCCTGCACCCTTACAACCTTGAACAAATTATCTAGCCATTCCTTTGATTCTATATCTCATGAGTTACAAAAACCTAAAAAAATCAAATCTGATTTTTATCCTACACAATACAGAGGTACAATGTTAAATGCTTTTCAAAAGGCAGTACCGGATGACATTTTGGCCTTAGAGGCTGACACTAATGACAATGCTGCCGCACAAAATCTGAAATATAAAGAACGTATGGCTATTAAGTCATTACAAAATAAAAAGGACATTGTAATAAAAAATTCGGACAAGGGCGGCAGCATTGTCATTTTAGATAAAAGCTTTTACTTTCAGGAGGCTTATAGACAACTCTCAGATGATAATGTTTTTTGCAAATTACCCACTAATCCCATGTATATGTTTAAAAAGGAATTAACTCAATTGGTCCAAGAGGGTATTACATTGGGTATTTTTAGCATTAAAGATTTAGACATTTTAGTCCCAGGTTATCCCATCACTCCCATTTTCTACCATGTACCAAAGGTGCATAAAGATTTAGAACACCCTCCAGGTAGACCAAATGTCTCTGGCATTGGTTCCCTTTTTGAACCCATGGGAGCTTGGATTGATGTTATTTTACAACCAATCGCCAAGGGACAGTTGAGCTACCTGGAGGATAGTTTGCACCTTCTTGATAAATTGAAAAACATTGAGTGGTTAGATCATTACACATGGATAGTAGTGGACATTTCCTCATTATATACTTGCATTTCTCAATCCTTGGGAGTCTGTATTGTCGAATCTTTTTTATCTAAAGAACTACAACTAGATGACATTACTAAACACTATGTAGGTGATACTTTGAGATATCTTTTATCACACAATTTCTTTATGTTTAACCAAGAGTTTTACCAACAAACATGTGGAACGGCGATGGGGCAAAATTTGCCCCATCGTTTGCCAATTTGTATGTGGCCCAGTGGGAGCTTTCTTATGCATATAATTCCATGAATCTGGGGTGTGAGGATATCGCCTTTTATTCACGTTATATTGACGATTTGCTTTTTATAGTAAAAAAGCCTCTAGATGACTCCGCATTCCATGAATTCATGGATTACTTAAATAATAACCAAATGGGTTTAAAGTTTACAGGTATTTATAGTAGCACTGAGGTTAATTTTTTGGATCTAACTTTCAAATTGACAATAATCACATATGTACAAAAACATATAGAAAACCCACAGCTGGAAACACCATCCTACATGCCACATCACAATATCCCCAACATTTAATACAGGGTGGGTGAACACATCAGAGATTTGAAAGATTATGCAAAAGAATCATCAGTAGCTAGTCATTTTAACGGAACACACTTTACGAACAAAGCTGACATATCTGTACAAGTCATAGATTTAGCTAGAGTTCCCTTGAGAGGGGGTAACAAGCACAAAATTCTAGACAAAAAATAATTATTTTGGATTTTAAAATTAAAAACCAGAATTCCCCTGGGAATGAATAGGGAGTTTGATATCAATTATTTCATAGACAACTAGACTTTGTCAGAAACTGCCATTGATATTTCTGTGTTCCCTTAGCATACTTTCTTCTATAAAGGTTAGACGAGTCCACGGATTCATCCTTTACTTGTGGGATATTATCCTCCTGCTAACAGGAAGTGGCAAAGAGCACCACAGCAGAGCTGTCTATATAGCTCCTCCCTTAGCTCCACCCCCCAGTCATTCTCTTTGCCTTCTTTAAGTACTAGGAAGGGTAAAGTGAAAGAGGTGATAAAATATTAGTTTTTAATGAAGACTGCTGCCTGGAGGATGATGATCTTAGCATTTGTAACTAAGATCCAGTGCTGTTCCCACAGAAGCTGAGGAGTACAGGAAACTTCAGTGTGAGGAACGTTTTCATGCTATGCAGCAATGAGGTATGTTCAGTCATATTTTTCTGTAGAGACTGTGTATTTCAGAAAGGCTGACATTATACCCAGGAGGGTAAGGGTAAGAAGTAATCCTAGAGCTAATAAGAAGGGCATTACTATGCTTGCATAAGGGGCCAATTACAAAAATGGTTGACACTGAGTTGTAAATGTTTGTGGGCAAACGTTTTTATGAACTGGGAGTGCTGTTAACATTTTGTGGGCAATAACGTTTTGGGCACCTTTATTGAGGGTACACTTGGCTTATTTTTTGGGTCTCAGAACCCACATGGCTAGTTAAAACCGCTCTGGTGCGGTTCTTTGAGGCTGTAGAGACATCGAGTGAGATGGGCGGGGCCTATTTTCACGCCTCAGATGCGCAGTTAGTTTCTCGCAGCAAGCTCTAACTCCTGAGGGCCCTGGTGGATGTTTTGGGCCAAATTGAAGCTTTAATCCCACATTTACTATCCCTGAATTGATTCGGCAATGGGGCACACCAGATTTGGATCTGATGGCGTCTCGTCAGAACACCAAACTTCCTCGTTACGGGTCTCAGGCAGTACTGATAGATGCTCTAGCAGTACCCTGGTCGTTCAACCTGGCTTATGTGTTTCCACCATTTCCTCTCCTTCCTCGTTTGATTGCCAGAATCAAACAGGATAGAGCTTCAGGTGATTTTGATCACTGGAGGGAAGGGAAATTGCCTTCCTCAGGATAAGACGAACAATATGAGGACCAAACAAAATAATTTTCGTTCCTTTCAAAACTTCAAAGGTGGTCCCTCTACCTCTTCCCCTGCCGCAAAGCAAGAGGGGAATTTTGCTCAATCCAAGTCAGTCTGGAGACCTAACCAGACTTGGAACAAGGGTAAACAGTCCAAGAAGCCCGCTGCTGCCACCAAGACAGCATGAAGGGGTAGCCCCCGATCCGGGATCGAGTAGGGGGCAGACTTTCTCTCTTCGCTCAGGCTTGGGCAAGAGACGTTCAGGACTCCTGAGCTTTAGAAATAGTAACCCAGGGGTATCTTCCAGATTTCAAAGATTCTCCCCCAAGGGGGAGATTCCATCTTTCTCAATTGTCTGTAAACCAGACAAAAAGAGAGGCGTTCTTACACTGTGTAGAAGACCTATATACCATGGGAGTGATCTGCCCAGTTCCGAAAACAGAACAGGGCCAAGGGTTCTACTCCAATCTGTTTGTGGTTCCCAAAAAAGAGGGAACCTTCAGACCAATTTTGGATCTCAAGATTCTAAACAAATTCCTCAGAGTCCCATCCTTCAAGATGGAGACCATTCGGACTATTTTGCCAATGATCTAGGAGGGTCAATATATGATCACCGTGGACTTAAAGGATGCGTATCTACACATTCCTATCCACAAAGATCATCACCAGTTCCTCAGGTTCGCCTTTCTAGTCAAGCAAGAGTTTGTTAATTTAAATGGTACCGGTGTGTACTATTTACTCTCAGGCAGCAGATGGATTATCGATTCTACTGCACAAACGTCTGGCAGTTTTTTCTGGATTTAGGCCTAATTTCAATCTGCTTTACACATTAAAGGGTTAAATGTTATAATTCATTGTGGGGCAATCTTAACTACATATATTGTGTCTGCTTGCAAAATTTTGAAAAATTTGGAGTAGAGGTCCAAAAGCTTTGGCTACCTCTCTTGCCTTTTGGCTGAAAAGCATCATCTGTTTGGCATACGAGACTGCTGGACAGCAGCCTCCTGAAAGAATTACAGCTCACTCTACTAGAGCAGTGGCTTCCACATGGCCTTTTAAAAATGATGCTTCTGTTGAACAGATTTGTAAGGCTGCGACTTGGTCTTCGCTTCATACCTTTTCCAAATTTTACAAATTTGATACCTTTGCTTCTTCGGAGGCTATTTTTGGGAGAAAAGTTCTTCAAGCAGTGGTGCCTTCTGTTTAACCATCTGTCTTGTCCCTCCCGTTCATCCGTATTGTATCCCACAAGTAAAGGATGAATCCGTGGACTTGTCTTACCTTTATAGAAATAAAGTAAATTTATGCTTACCTGATAAATTAATTTCTTCTATGGTAAGACGAGTCCACGGCCGCCCTGTCATTTTAAGACAGATTATATTTTTTTGATTTAAACTTCAGTTACCTCTGCACCTTGTAGTTTCTCCTTTTTCTTCCTGTACCTTCGGTCGAATGACTGGGGGGGTGGAGCTAAGGGAGGAGCTATATAGACAGCTCTGCTGTGGTGCTCTTTGCCACTTCCTGTTAGTAGGAGGATAATATCCCACAAGTAAAGGATGAATCCGTGGACTCGTCTTACCATAGAAGAAATTAATTTATCAGGTAAGCATAAATTTACTTTTTTATCATGCCACTTCAATTTTTAGTCATGCCACTTCAATTTGTTATATTGTATCATGTCTATGCAGGTCTATGTCCAAACATTGGATTAGTGGTAACAATATATGTCAATACATTATATATCCTGAGCTGTATTGAATAATTGTTCTTCCATCAACTCACATGGCCCTAGGTATGTGTATTTGCATTTGTATTTGCATTTGTATTTGTATTAGCATTTGGTCTTTGTGTAAGCATTATGCCTGCCCTAATAATATATTTTTAAAAAGTGAATTTATATATACCTTATTATGATTTAGAATGTTAGGAATGGCCACACAGACAAACAATGGTTCATGTCACCTCTGTACCGTTATGTAACGTTTTGAGATCACTTTGTTTAAACTTTACTCAATTAATGTGTTTTCTCTTTAATTCCCTGGTGCGGCAATAGTTAATTGGTTTTTGTTTTTAGGTATAAATTATTGTACTTTGCCTCACCTGCCTAGTCTATGAATAAGCGCCACTAGGGGACGTGAAACGCGTAAGACTAGTTCTGCCTATTTGCCTACCCTCTGTCTGGGAACATACTGAGCTTTTAATGTCTTATTTTGTGTAATTTTTTTATTTTTCATACTACCGAGTAGTGCCTGCATTTCCTTGCTCTTTTGTGTTAATACATTTATGTAGGTGGTGACGACATTGGGGGCAGCAGATTAGGGGTTAATAATATTTAACTAGTGTTTGTGATGCAGGAGTGCGGCGGTTTAGGGGTTAATATGTTCATTATAGTGGCGGCGATGTCCGGAGCAGCAGATTACGGGTTAATAATTTTATTTTAGTGTTTGCGATGCGGGAGGGCCCGATTAAGGGGTTAATAGGTAGTTTATGGGTTTTAGTTTGTAACACTTTAGTTATGAGTTTTATGCTACAGCTTTGTAGCGTAAAACCCATAACTACTGACTTTAGATGGCGGTACAAATCTTGTTGGTATAGGCTATAACGCTCACTTTTAGGCCTCCCAGGCAAAACTCGTAATACCGGCGCTATAGAAGTCCCATTGAAAAAGGACTTTTTGAAAGGTGCGGTAGTTACGTTGTGTTACGGCCAAAAAGGTGTGCGGTACAGATATACCTACAAGACTCGTAATAGCAGCGTTAGTGAAAAAGCAGCGTTATGAGTCATAATGCAAAACTCGTAATCTAGCCGACTGTTTGTTATATGAGCCATTTTTATTACATGTGGTTAATAAACCATTGTTATATATTTTTAAGCATGTTTTTATGTTTGAACAACTGACCGATTAGTTATAATATATGTGCGAAGTTTGCCGCCCCATATGAATATCATTATAAGCAGTTTATATATTTATATGTGGTTTTTATATCATTGAGATATATTTTAAAAGTAATTTTAGAATGTTTTTATTGTTGCGCAATTGAATGATTATTTACAATTTATGCCCTAAGTTAAGGTTTCCGTTCTATTATATTTGACAATCATATGGTCCGTGACAGATATAGTAGAGAACATTTCACGTGACCTGGTTAGATAGATCTGTTAAGCTTATACTACTATCACAAGATCACGTCAGATAAGTTTGGAAGGTTGGGTTGTCATACCCAGAGCCAATTGGAAGATTGAGAACCAATTAGATAGCAGCGCCCATTCAGGGAATTTTTTTACTTGGAATGCGGCAAACCTTTGCACATGCACATTTGAATGTAGAGAACACCGAATAGGGTTTAAAGGTCATAGTAATTGTATAGGGTTTATTTACACCTGAAGAAACGGTCCAGTATGACAGAGAAACGTTGTGTACAATAATAAAGTCTTTTGATATAGAATTAGTATTCTATAGTATTGTTTTTTTGTCCTGTTTAGATACAATGTATCTTGGGTCTGGTGTTCATTGATAGGCTCTGTTGTGTATACTCCGGTTGTCTAGGAGATGTATACTGGTGACGTTTTCATAATCACGTGTTGATTTCTGGGCTCTCGAAATTCGTGAGATGTGTGACGTCTTGGGTGATCCGACAATCAGTACTGCACACACCATAGCCTATACGCTCAGTCCTTTATCATTGGCAGATTTAAATATACATTGTTTGTAAAATGACTGGTTTGTGATACGCTCTGATTATTGTTTTCAGGTGATGTTTGTATATAGGCCAATTATGTGGAATTCCTTATCAAATGTATGCCTTGCAATTGTAATCCTATTGCGTATATATATGTGTCTATATGTGATGTCAATGTATGCTGCTTGAGGAAGCAAGAGTTCCTTGCGAAACACGTTCAGCTTGTTTTATAATAAATTCTTGGATTTAACACTTTTAAAATTAGAAGTGTATTACATTTACTATTGGGATTCCTGTTTGGTGAACATTGACACTGTGGGTTTCCTGGACATCACTGACGCTATATGAGATCTATATGAGAGCTAGCTGGCAAGCTCCTAATTTCCTAGACCGTGTTATTTTGCACTTTGAGATAAGTGCTTGAAGCTTGTGAGTATTATTCCCACTGAGGCCATCGAATGTGGTTGGAGGGATTTTACTCTTGAGATACATTGGAGCGCCTTCTTCTTCTACTTTTCATATAGAATTAGAGTTTGTTCCACAACTTTTTATTCCAATATATCCCTTGTGGACTATATCCTTTGTGGAGTGCTTTGGAACTACATGTTTGTTGTAGTTCTTTGAAACCGTGTATGTGATCCTTACGGTGGAAGACGGTCTCCTGCAGCCCCATCCCACTAGGAGTGTACGGAGGGGTTTATACCATCAGGGGAAGTTGTCTGTACGACTTAAAAGAATCTAGGGGGCCTTTGTTGCACTTCTTAAGTGCCATTCATTTTGTAAGTATTGCAGTATCTGAGCAGATGCGTGATTAAGCTACTGATCGTGCACTATGGTGGTGCCTTCTTCTTTTTTGAGATATATATATATATATATATATTCAAATTAATAGCAGGGAACCAGCACACTATAAGTTTCAGCCGCCGGGGTGCACTTCTAAATATTCAAATATTCAAAAATAGCAGGGAAAGCACTCTCCGTTTACAACCACCTTTATTGGTAAACGTTTTCGGGGTCTCCCCCATCCTCAGACCACTTCAAGTGGTCTGAGGACGGGGGAGACCCCGAAAACATTTACCAATAAAGGTAATTGTAAACGGAGAGTGCCTTCCCTACTATTTTTGAATATATATATATATATATATATATATATATGCATTCCCTTGATATTCATGAAAGTGGTAATTTTGCTGTACAGTGGCAGTATATATTTAGGACCAGATTACAACTGGAGCGCTAAATATTGTTTTTGCGAAACCTATATTAGCGCTCTTCTGAGCTACAATAGCGCTTTTGTGAGCTGTTATTACAAGTAGCGCACAATGTGAACGTGAGCTCATGTTCGCATTACTAGGAAGCATTGTGCTCACGAGAGCACACTTCTATAGGCTCCATTGGAAGCCTTGTTCTCCTCCAGTCAGACACAGCATGAGAACCTAGTGCAGCAAAGGGGGTAGGTTGTTTCACTTTCTCCCTCGGGTCCTGATATTCAAAGCATCAGCATTTTTTAAAAAAGGAGGCAGACCTGCTAAGTGCCGGCGAGTGGCAATCTGGGAAATGCTACGTCAGCTAAACATCGCCGACATTGACACTTGTCAGCACTTTCAGTGGGTAGGGGTACATATTTGAAGTGTTTCTACGCAGCGCAGACAGTACGCTCACTGAAACCAAACAAGGTTTCTGTGTAAGAACACTCCAAATAATGCATGTGTGACCTTACTGTAGCTACACCTTCATTACCTGCCTCACACTGTAAAGTCTTGCCACTGAAAAGGTGGCAAGGCAAACATGGCTGACACCTTACTCGTAACCTGTACTTCAGAGATTGGAATATATTGAACTGCTGGCGATGTATCCCAATCAAAGTACAGGTTATTCCCCCTGGAAACCCGGCGAATTCCCACAGAACGCCTACACCTAAGTCATAATTTAGCTATGCATATCATTTTAACATTGTAAATAAATTCAATGCTAAAATAAACTATTAACCCCTTATGCGCCCTCATTCCTAGAAAAAGCTTTCATTCTACTGGTTCCTCCTTATATAGGGGTGCACTTGCAATTCTAATAGCTGATTTTTTTTAATTCCTAGGCCAATCAACCAATAGAATGAAAACTTTTTCTATTAGTTGATTGCAAGGGCACCCCTATATAAGAAGAAACCTTGCATTCAAGCTTTAGTGTGGGGCGGTGACCGCATGATGAGGACCTCTTCAAGAAGAAAAGAAGATATGAAGAAAAGAAGGATCAGATGGAAGTAAAAGGAAGAAGATGGAAGACTGAAGATGGAATAAGAAGACCACAGCCATAAAGATGAAGAGGACCACCTTGGAGGAGCGCCGGCAGGAAGAAAAGAAGAAGAGCACCGCCGGAGTTAAGTTGGTGAGAACAAACTGGGGTTTAACTTAATGTGATGGTAAAGATACCTCTATGTCTATCAAGCATAGCATTATAGCTGAAAAATAAATATGTTTAATTCATCATTTTATATATGGTATTGTATATATCAAGTTATTACCTTTTTTAATGCATTTTCTTTACGTCCTCTAATTCAACTCATATATTATTATTTTTTTCCGATCTTGATCACATTTTTTTTCTTCAATAGCGATCTATGCAGCTGCTGTCTGTCTCGTATCAAATAGTAATGAATGAAAAGAGTAATATTCATTCAATACTATATTGCAATGCAAGTTAGTGCATGAGCATTTGGAAATCTTGAACGGCGCATTTTCAGGTGCAGAAAGCGGGTGGGACCGCTGAAGACATCACAAAGATTAAGAAGACAGAAGTAGGGCTTGGGAGGAGTCGTGAGCGAAGCGGTAGGGATTTTTAAATATAATTTCTCTTGTAAGGTGTATCCAGTCCACGGATCATCCATTACTTGTGGGATATTCTCCTTCACAACCGGAAGTTGCAAGAGGATGGAAGAGGACCCACAGCAGAGCTGCTATATAGCTCCTCCCCTAACTGCCATATCCAGTTATAATCCAATATTCTCTTGCAACTCTCGACAATCATGGAGGTAGTAAGAGAGAAGTGGTGTAACGTAGTTGTTTTTTTCTTCAATCAAAAGTTTGTTATTTTTAAATGGTACCGGAGTTGTACTATTTTGTCCCAGGCAGAAAATAGAAGAAGAATCTGCCTGTGATTTCTATGATCTTAGCAGGTTGTAACTAAGATCCATTGCTGTTCTCACACATAACTGAAGAGAGAAGTAACTTCAGCTGGGGAATGGCGTGCAGGTTATCCTGCTATGAGGTATGTGCAGTTAAAAAATTTTTCTAGAGATGTGAATGCTAGAAAATGCTGCTGATACCAGATTTATGTAAGGTAAGCCTGAATACAGTGATTTAATAGCGACTGGTATCATGCTTACTTTCAGAGGTAATACTCTTATAGATTTGCAATAATGTTTGCTGGGAATGTTTAAGCGTTTTTATGTATACTTTGGTCATAAAACTTTATTGGGGCCTAGTTTTTTCCATGGCTGGCTTAAATTTGCCTAGAAACAGTTTCCTGAGGCTTTGCACTGTTTTAACATGAGTGGGAGGGGCCTAATTTAGCGCTTTATTGCGCAGTAACTTTTACAGACTGAGACATCCAGCTTCTTCCAGGAGTCCCCTGAATGCTATAGGACATCTCTAAAGGGCTCTTAGGCTTTCCAAAGTCATTTGTTTGGGAAGGTAGGGCCACAGCAGGGCTGTGGCAGTTTGTTGTGACTGTTAAAAAATGTCTATATCGTTTTTTTGATCCGTTTTTTGAACTAAGGGGTTAATCATCCATTTGCAAGTGGGTGCAATGCTCTGTTAGCTTATTATACACACTGTAAAAATTTCGTTTGATGTACTGCTTTTTTTCACTGTTTTTCAAATTCTGACAAAATTTGTTTCTCTTAAAGGCACAGTACCGTTTTTATTTCTCTTGTAAGGTGTATCCAGTCCACGGATCATCCATTACTTGTGGGATATTCTCATTCCCAACAGGAAGTTGCAAGAGGACACCCACAGCAGAGCTGTCTATATAGCTCCTCCCCTCACTGCCATATCCAGTCATTCTCTTGCAACTCTCAACAAGCATGGAGGTAGTAAGAGATAAGTGGTGAAATGTAGCTGTTATTTTGCTTCAATCAAGAGTTTATTATTTTTAAATAGTACCGGAGTTGTGCTATTTTGTTCCAGGCAGGAAAAAAGAAGAATCTGCCTGGGATTTCTATGATCTTAGCAGGTTGCAACTAAGATCCATTGCTGTTCTCACACATGTCTGAAGAGAGAGATAACTTCAGCGGGGGAATGGCGTGCAGGTTATCCTGCTATGAGGTATGTGCAGTTAATATTTTTCTAGAAGATGTGAAGGCTAGAAAATGCTGCTGATACCAAATTTATGTAAGGTAAGCCTGAATACAGTGATTTAATAGCGACTGGTATCATGCTTACTTTCTGAGGTAAAACTCTTTTATATTTACAATATAAAACGTTTGCTGGCATGTTTAAACGTTTTTATATATACTTTGGTGATAAAACTTTATTGGGGCCTAGTTTTTTTCCACATGGCTGGCTTAAATTTGTCTAGAAACAGTTTCCTGAGGCTTTCCACTGTGTTACTATGAGTGGGAGGGGCCTAGTTTAGTGCTTTTTTGTGAATTAACTATTACAGACTGAGACATCCAGGAGTTCCCTGAATGCTACAGGACATCTCTAAAGGGCTCTTAGGCTTCCAAAATCGTTTGTTGGGGAAGGTAGGCCCACAGCAAGGCTGTGGCAGTTTGGTGTGACTGTTAAAAAACGTCTATATCGTTTTTTTGATCCGGTTTTTGAACTAAGGGGTTAATTATCCATTTGCAAGTGGGTGCAATGCTCTGTTAGATTATTATACACACTGTATTTCGTTTGATTTACTGCCTTTTTTCACTGTTTTTCAAATTCTGACAAAATTTGTTTCTCTTAAAGGCACAGTACCGTTTTTTATATTTGCTTGTTAACTTGATTTAAAGTGTTTTCCAAGCTTGCTAGTCTCATTGCTAGTCTGTATAAACATGTCTGACATAGAGGAAACTCCTTGTTCAATTATGTTTAAAAGCCATGGTGAAACCCCCTCTTAGAATGTGTACCAAATGTACTGATTTCACTTTAAGCAATAAAGATCATATTCTGTCTTTAAAAAATTTATCACCAGAGGAATCTGACGAGGGGGAAGTTATGCCGACTAACTCTCCCCATGTGTCAGATCCTTTGACTCCCGCTCAAGGGACTCACGCTCAAATGGCGCCAAGTACATCCAGGGCGCCCATAGCGTTTACTTTACAAGACATGGCGGTAGTCATGGATAATACACTGTCAGCGGTATTAGCCAGAGTACCTGTATTTAGAGGAAAGCGAGATAGCTCTGGAGTTAGACGAATTACAGAGCATACAGACGCTTTAAGAACTATGTCTGATACTGCCTCACAATATGCAGAAGCTGAAGAGAGCTTCTTTCTGTGGGTGATATTTCTGACTCAGGGAAGATGATGCAACCTGATTCTGATATTTCTACATTTAAATTTAAGCTTGAACACCTCCGCGTGTTACTCAGGGAGGTTTTAGCTGCGCTGAATGACTGTGATACAATTGCAGTGCCAGAGAAATTGTGTAGACTGGATAAATACTATGCAGTGCCGGTAAGTACTGATGTTTTTCCAATACCTAAAAGATTTACAGAAATTATTACTAAGGAATGGGATAGACCAGGTGTGCCGTTCTCTCCCCCTCCTGTTTTTAGAAAAATGTTTCCAATAGACGCCACCACACGGGACTTATGGCAGACAGTTCCTAAGGTGGAGGGAGCAGTTTCTACTCTAGCAAAGCGTACTACTATCCCTGTCGAGGACAGTTGTGTTTTCTTAGATCCAATGGATAAAAAGTTAGAGGGTTACCTTAAGAAAATGTTTATTCAACAAGGTTTTATCCTACAGCCCCTTGCATGCATTGCGCCTGTCACTGCTGCTGCGGCGTTCTGGTTTGAGTCTCTGGAAGAGGCTTTACAGGTTGCGACTCCATTGGATGAAATACTTGACAAGCTTAGAGCACTTAAGCTAGCCAATTCTTTTGTTTCTGATGCCATTGTTCATTTGACTAAACTAACGGCTAAGAATTCTGGTTTTGCTATCCAGGCGCGCAGAGCGCTATGGCTTAAATCATGGTTAGCTGACGTTACTTCAAAATCGAAGCTGCTTAACATTCCCTTCAAGGGGCAGACCCTATTCGGGCCTGGTTTGAAGGAGATTATTGCTGATATCACTGGAGGAAAAGGTCTTGCCCTTCCTCAGGATAGGTCCAAACCAAGGGCCAAACAGTCTAATTTTCATGCCTTTCGAAACTTCAAGGCAAGTGCGGCATCAACTTCCTCTAATGCAAAACAAGAGGGAACTTTTGCTCAGTCCAAGACGGTCTGGAGACCTAACCAGACCTGGAACAAGGGTAAGCAGGCCAAAAAGCCTGCTGCTGCCTCTAAGACAGCATGAAGGAACGGCCCCCTATCCGGTAACGGATCTAGTAGGGGCAGACTTTCGCTCTTCGCCCAGGCGTGGGCAAGAGATGTCCAGGATCCCTGGGCGTTGGAAATTATATCCCAGGGATATCTTCTGGACTTCAAGGCTTCCCCCCCAAAAGGGAGATTTCACCTTTCTCAATTATCTGCAAACCAGATAAAGAGAGAGGCATTCTTACACTGTGTTCAAGACCTCCTAGTTATGGGAGTGATCCATCCAGTCCCAAAGGAGGAACAGGGACAGGGATTTTACTCAAATCTGCTTGTGGTTCCCAAAAAAGAGGGAACCTTCAGACCAATTTTGGATCTAAAGATCTTAAACAAATTCCTCAGAGTTCCATCATTCAAGATGGAGACTATTCGTACCATCCTACCTATGATCCTACATGACTACAGTGGATTTAAAGGATGCTTATCTGCACATTCCGATACACAAAGATCATCATCGGTTTCTCAGGTTTGCCTTCCTAGACAGGCACTACCAGTTTGTAGCTCTTCCCTTTGGGTTAGCTACAGCCCCAAGAATTTTTACGAAGGTTCTGGGGTCGCTTCTGGCAGTCCTAAGGCCACGGGGCATAGCAGTGGCCCCTTATTTAGACGACATCCTGATTCAAGCGTCAAACTTCCAAATTGCCAAGTCTCATACGGACATAGTGTTGGCATTTCTGAGGTCGCATGGGTGGAAGGTGAACGAGAAAAAGAGTTCTCTATCCCCCCCTCACAAGAGTTTCCTTCCTAGGGACTCTGATAGCTTCTGTAGAAATGAAAATTTACCTGACGGAGTCCAGGTTATCAAAACTTCTAAATTCCTGCCGTGTTCTTTATTCCATTCCTCGCCCTTCGGTGGCTCAGTGCATGGAAGTAATCGGCTTAATGGTAGAGGCAATGGACATAGTGCCGTTTGCACGCCTACATCTCAGACCGCTGCAACTATGCATGCTCAGTCAGTGGAATGGGGATTACACAGATTTGTCCCCTTTACTGAATCTGGACCAAGAAACCAGGGATTCTCTTCTCTGGTGGCTATCTCGGGTCCATCTGTCCAAAGGTACGGCCTTTCCCAGGCCAGATTGGACAATTGTAATGACAGATGCCAGCCTTCTAGGTTGGGGTGCAGTCTGGAACTCCCTGAAGGCTCAAGGATCGTGGACTCAGGAGGAGTCACTCCTTCCAATAAACATTCTGGAACTAAGAGCGATATTCAATGCTCTTCAGGCTTGGCCTCATCTAGCGACAATGAGGTTCATCAGATTTCAGTCGGACAACATCACGACTGTGGCTTACATCAACCATCAAGGGGGAACAAGGAGTTCCCTAGTGATGTTAGAAGTCTCAAAGATAATTTGCTGGGCAGAGATTCACTCTTGCCACCTATCAGCTATCCATATCCCAGGTATAGAGAACTGGGAGGCGGATTTTCTAAGTCGACAGACTTTTCATCCGGGGGAGTGGGAACTCCATCCGGAGGTGTTTGCACAATTGGTTCTTCGTTGGGGTGAACCAGAACTGGATCTCATGGCGTCTCGCCAGAACGCCAAGCTTCCTTGTTACGGATCCAGGTCCAGGGACCCCAAGGCAACGCTGATAGATGCTCTAGCAGCGCCTTGGTCCTTCAACCTGGCTTATGTATTTCCACCGTTTCCTCTACTCCCTCGTCTGATTGCCAAAATCAAGCAGGAGAGAGCATCGGTGATCTTGATAGCGCCTGTGTGGCCGCGCAGGACTTGGTATGCAGATCTGGTGGACATGTTATCCTTTCCACCATGGACTCTGCCGCTGAGACAGGACCTTCTACTTCAAGGTCCTTTCAACCATCCAAATCTAATTTCTCTGAGGCTGACTGCCTGGAGATTGAACGCTTGATTTTATCAAAGCGTGGTTTCTCCGAGTCAGTCATTGATACCTTAATTCAGACACGGAAGCCTGTCACCAGGAAAATCTATCATAAAATATGGCGTAAATATCTTTATTGGTGTGAATCTAAGGGCTACTCATGGAGTAAGGTCAGGATTCCCAGGATATTATCTTTTCTCCAAGAAGGATTGGAAAAAGGATTGTCAGCTAGTTCCTTAAAGGGACAGATTTCTGCGCTATCTATTCTTTTGCACAAGCGTCTGGCGGATGTCCCAGACGTTCAGGCATTTTGTCAGGCTTTAGTTAGAATCAAGCCTGTGTTTAAACCTGTTGCTCCACCTTGGAGCTTAAATTTGGTTCTTAAAGTTCTTCAGGGGGTTCCGTTTGAACCTCTTCATTCCATAGATATCAAACTTTTATCTTGGAAAGTTCTTTTTTTGGTAGCTATTTCCTCGGCTCGTAGAGTTTCCGAGTTATCTGCCTTACAATGTGATTCTCCTTATCTGATCTTCCATGCAGATAAGGTAGTTCTGCGTACCAAACCTGGGTTTTTACCTAAGGTGGTATCTAATAAGAATATCAATCAGGAGATTGTTGTTCCATCATTGTGTCCTAATCCTTCTTTAAAGAAGGAACGTCTATTACACAATCTTGACGTGGTTCGTGCTTTAAAGTATTATTTACAAGCTACTAAAGATTTTCGTCAAACATCTGCTTTGTTTGTTGTCTACTCTGGACAGAGGAGAGGCCAAAAGGCTTCGACAACCTCTCTTTCATTTTGGCTAAGAAGCATAATCCGCTTAGCTTATGAGACTGCTGGCCAGCAGCCTCCTGAAAGGATTACAGCTCATTCTACTAGAGCTGTGGCTTCCACATGGGCCTTTAAAAATGAGGCTTCTGTTGAACAGATTTGCAAGGCGGCGACTTGGTCTTCACTTCATACCTTTTCAAAATTCTATAAATTTGATACTTTTGCTTCTTCGGAGGCTATTTTTGGGAGAAAGGTTTTACAGGCAGTGGTACCTTCCGTTTAAGTACCTGCCTTGTCCCTCCCTTCATCCGTGTACTTTAGCTTTGGTATTGGTATCCCACAAGTAATGGATGATCCGTGGACTGGATACACCTTACAAGAGAAAACATAATTTATGCTTACCTGATAAATTTATTTCTCTTGTGGTGTATCCAGTCCACGGCCCGCCCTGTCATTTTAAGGCAGGTATTTTTTAATTTTAAACTACAGTCACCACTGCACCCTGTGGTTTCTCCTTTCTCTGCTTGTTTTCGGTCGAATGACTGGATATGGCAGTGAGGGGAGGAGCTATATAGACAGTTCTGCTGTGGGTGTTTTCTTGCAACTTCCTGTTGGGAATGAGAATATCCCACAAGTAATGGATTATCCGTGGACTGGATACATCACAAGAGAAATAAATTTATCAGGTAAGCATAAATTATGTTTTTTTGCTTGTTAACTTGATTTAAAGTGTTTTCCAAGCTTGCTGGTCTTATTGCTAGTCTGTTTAAACATGTCTGACATAGAGAAAACTCCTTGTTCATTATGTTTAGAAGCCATGGTGGAACCCCCTCTTAGAATGTGTACCAAATGTACTGATTTCACTTTAAGTAATAAAGATCATATTCTGTCTTTAAAAAATTTATCTCCAGAGGAATCTGACGAGGGGGAAGTTATGCTGACTAACTCGCCCCCCGTGTCAGACCCTTTGACTCCCGCTCAAGGGACTCACGCTCTAATGGCGCCAAGTACATCTAGTGCGCCCATAGCGTTTACTTTACAAGACATGGTGGCGGTCATGGATAATACACTGTCAGCGGTATTATCCAGACTACCTGGGTTTAGAGGAAAGCGAGACAGCTCTGGAGTTAGAAGAAATACAGAGCATACTGACGCTTTAAGAGCTATGTCTGATACTCCCTCACAATATGCAGAAGCTGAGGAAGGAGAGCTTCTTTCTGTGGGTGATGGTTCTGACTCAGGGAAGAGGATTCAACCTGATTCTGATATGTCTACATTTAAATTTAAGCTTGAACACCTACGCGTATTGCTCAGGGAGGTTTTAGCTGCTCTAAATGACTGTGATACAATTGCAGTGCCAGAGAAATTGTGTAGATTGGATAAATACTATGCAGTGCCGGTGTGCACTGATGTTTTTCCAATACCTAAAAGGTTTACAGAAATTATTACTAAGGGATGGGATAGACCAGGTGTGCCATTCTCTCCCCCTCCTATTTTTAAGAAAATGTTTCCAATAGATGCCACCACACGGGACTTATGGCAGACAGTCCCTAAGGTGGAGGGAGCAGTTTCTACCCTAGCTAAGCGTACTACTATCCCTGTCGAGGACAGTTGTGCTTTCTCAGATCCAATGGATAAAAAGTTAGAGGGTTACCTTAAGAACAGCCCCTTGCATGCATTGCCCCAGTCACTGCTGCTGCGGCTTTCTGGTTTGAGTCTCTGGAAGAGGCTTTACAGGTAGAGACCCCATTGGATGACATACTTGACAAGCTTAGAGCACTTAAGCTAGCCAATTCTTTTGTTTCTGATGCCATTGTTCATTTGACTAAACTAACGGCTAAGAATTCTGGTTTTGCTATTCAGGCGCGCAGGGCGCTATGGCTTAAATCATGGTCAGCTGACGTTACTTCAAAGTCTAAGCTGCTTAACATTCCCTTCAAGGGGCAAACCCTATTCGGGCCTGGTTTGAAGGAGATCATTTCTGATATCACTGGAGGAAAAGGTCATGCCCTTCCTCAGGATAGGTCCAAATCAAGGGCCAAACAGACTAATTTTCGTGCCTTTCGAAACTTCAAGGCGAGTGCGGCATCAACTTCCTCTAATGCAAAACAAGAGGGAACTTTTGCTCAGTCCAAGTCGGTCTGGAAACCTAACCAGACCTGGAACAAAGGCAAGCAGGCCAAAAAGCCTGCTGCTGCCTCTAAGACAGCATGAAGGATCAGCCCCCTATCCGGTAACGGATCTAGTAGGGGGCAGACTTTCACTCTTCGCCCAGGCTTGGGCAAGAGATGTCCAGGTTTCATGGGTGTTGGAAATTATATCCCAGGGATATCTTCTGGACTTCAAAGCTTCCCCTCCAAAAGGGAGATTTCACCTTTCACAATTATCTGCAAACCAGATAAAGAGAGAGGCATTCTTACACTGTGTTCAAGACCTCCTAGTTATGGGAGTGATCCATCCAGTTCCAAAGGAGGAACAGGGACTGGGATTTTACTCAAATCTGTTTGTGGTTCCCAAAAAAGAGGGAACCTTCAGACCAATTTTAGATCTCAAGATCTTAAACAAACTCCTCAGAGTTCCATCATTCAAGATGGAAACTATTCGTACCATCCTACCTATGATCCAGGAGGGTCAATATATGACTACAGTGGATTTAAAGGATGCTTATCTTCACATTCCCATACACAAAGATCATCATCGGTTTCTCAGGTTTGCCTTCCTAGACAGGCATTACCAGTTTGTAGCTCTTCCCTTTGGATTAGCTACAGCCCCAAGAATCTTTACGAAGGTTCTGGGGTCACTTCTGGCGGTCCTAAGACCGCGGGGCATAGCAGTGGCCCCTTATTTAGACGACATCCTGATACAGGCGTCAAATTTTCAAATTGCCAAGTCTCATACGGACATAGTCCTGGCATTTCTGAGGTTGCATGGGTGGAAGGTGAACGAAGAAAAGAGTTCTCTATCACCTCTCACAAGAGACTCCTTTCTGGGAACTCTAATAGATTCTGTAGAAATTAGGATTTACCTGACAGAGTCCAGGTTATCAAAACTTCTAAATTCCTGCCGTGTTCTTTATTCCACTTCTCGCCCTTCGGTGGCTCAGTGTATGGAAGTAATCGGCTTAATGGTAGCGGCAATGGACATAGTGCCGTTTGCACGCCTACATCTGCTGCAACTCTGCATGCTCAGTTAGTGGAATGGGGATTACACAGATTTGTCCCCTCTACTAAATCTGGATCAAGAGACCAGGGATTCTCTTCTCTGGTGGCTATCTCGGGTCCATCTGTCTAAAGATATGACCTTTCGCAGGCCAGATTGGACAATTGTAATGACAGATGCCAGCCTTCTAGGCTGGGGGGCAGTCTGGAACTCCCTGAAGGCTCAGGGATCGTGGACTCAGGAGGAGACACTCCTTCCAATAAACATTCTGGAACTAAGAGCGATATTCAATGCTCTTCAGGCTTGGCCTCAGCTAGCGACAATGAGGTTCATCAGATTTCAGTCGGACAATATCACGACTGTGGCTTACATCAACCATCAAGGGGGAACAAGGAGTTCCCTAGCGATGTTAGAAGTCTCAAAGATAATTCGCTGGGCAGAGATTCACTCTTGCCACCTATCAGCTATCCATATCCCAGGTGTAGAGAACTGAGAGGCGGATTTTCTAAGTTGTCAGACTTTTCATCCGGGGGAGTGGGAACTCCATCCGGAGGTGTTTGCACAATTGATTCATCGTTGGGGCAAACCAGAACTGGATCTCATGGCGTCTCGCCAGAACGCCAAACTTCCTTGTTACAGATCCAGGTCCAGGGATCCCAAGGCGACGCTGATAGATGCTCTAGCAGCACCTTGGTCTTTCAACCTGGCTTATGTGTTTCCACCGTTTCCTCTGCTCCCTCGTCTGATTGCCAAAATCAAGCAGGAGAGAGCATTGGTGATCTTGATAGCGCCTGCGTGGCCACGCAGGACTTGGTATGCAGATCTGGTGGACATGTCATCCTTTCCACCATGGACTCTGCCGCTGAGACAGGACCTTCTACTTCAAGGTCCATTCAACCATCCAAATCTAATTTCTCTGAGACTGACTGCCTGGAGATTGAACGCTTGATTTTATCAAAGCATGGCTTCTCCGAGTCAGTCATTGATACCTTAATTCAGGCACGAAAGCCTGTCACCAGGAAAATCTATTATAAGATATGGCGTAAATATCTTTATTGGTGTGAATCCAAGGGCTACTCATGGAGTAAGGTCAGGATTCCCAAGATATTATCTTTTCTCCAAGAAGGATTGGAAAAAGGATTGTCAGCTAGTTCCTTAAAGGGACAGATTTCTGCTCTGTCTATTCTTTTGCACAAGCGTCTGGCGGATGTTCCAGACGTTCAGGCATTTTGTCAGGCTTTAGTTAGAATCAAGCCTGTGTTTAAACCTGTTGCTCCACCATGGAGCTTAAATTTGGTTCTTAAAGTTCTTCAAGGGGTTCTGTTTGAACCTCTTCATTCCATAGATATCAAACTTTTATCTTGGAAAGTTCTTTTTTTGGTAGCTATTTCCTCGGCTCGTAGAGTTTCCGAGTTATCTGCCTTACAATGTGATTCTCCTTATCTGATCTTCCATGCAGATAAGGTAGTTCTGCGTACCAAACCTGGGTTTTTACCTAAGGTGGTATCTAATAAGAATATCAATCAGGAGATTGTTGTTCCATCATTGTGTCCTAATCCTTCTTCAAAGAAGGAACGTCTATTACACAATCTTGACGTGGTTCGTGCTTTAAAGTATTATTTACAAGCTGCTAAAGATTTTCGTCAAACATCTGCTTTGTTTGTTGTCTACTCTGGACAGAGGAGAGGCCAAAAGGCTTCGACAACCTCTCTTTCATTTTGGCTAAGAAGCATAATCCGCTTAGCTTATGAGACTGCTGGCCAGCAGCCTCCCGAAAGGATTACAGCTCATTCTACTAGAGCTGTGGCTTCCACATGGGCCTTTAAAAATGTGGCTTCTGTTGAACAGATTTGCAAGGCGGCGACTTGGTCTTCGCTTCATACCTTTTCAAAATTCTATAAATTTGATACTTTTGCTTCTTCGGAGGCTATTTTTGGGTTGAAATATTTTGCCAGCATCGCCATCCATTGCGATGTATAGTAAAATGCCCCTTTGTGATACTGCCTTTAAAGAGTAATGTTGGCACTTTTTAATATGTTGCCGTCATTCTCGTCATTGCATCGGATCCATTTTGAATATATATCGCCATCTCGCAGCACTTTCGATCATCGGGGCCTGGGAGGCTTGGGTTAATACTGTAATCTACTTTTCTGTAAACTAGTATCCACCCCATCACCTTGTCTTTCTAGTCACACGCTTAAAGAGACATTCTATACCAGAATTTTTATTGTTTTGGAAAGATAATGCCTTTATTACCCATTCCCTAGTTTTGCCTAACCAACACAGTTCTATTACTAAACTTTTTACCTCTGGGATTATCTTGTATCTAAACCTCTATAGACTGCCCCCTTATTTCAGTTCTTTTGACAGACTTGTGACAGACTTGCATTTTAACCAATCAGTGCTGACTCCCAGATAACTACACGTGTGTAAGCACAGTGTTATCTATATGACTCACATAAACTAATGCCCTCTAGTGGTGAAAAACTGTCAAAATTCATTTTAGAGGCAGCCTTCAAGGTCTAAGAAATGACATGCCCTATCTGAATCATGAAAGTTTATTTTGGACTAGACTGTCCCTTTAAGGTGGATTATCAGTTTTGCATCAACAATCATGATAGGAAAAAACTGCCCAGTGCAGTTATTTTTTATTTTAAAAAAATTATAGATTTTTTTTTATAAAAAAACTATAATGCCCTCTACTTTGAGGTCATTTGGGGCACTTTTAGAAAATTAACAAGAGATCAGATCTCTGGTTAATTATCTGAGCACTAATTGCTACCACAAGCTTGTAGTAGCAATAACCAGCTACTTGTAATTTTCCCATTTCTGGGTGTTTGATAATTTAGCGCTCCACTTAGAATCTAGCCCTAAAAGTATTAGATCACTGAGTGTTTTTCTCTTACTGGCATAAACAGAAATTAAATAGAGTAATTCACAGGGGTTTTTTCCCTCACAAATTGCATTGATAAATACAGAGGTGTTTAATTGACAGGGATAGTGTTTTTTTTCTCTCTCTCACTAGCACTAACAAAAATTAAGGGCTAGATTACAAGTGGAGCACTAATTTATCAGACATCTGGTTAATTTTATAAATGTGCCCCAAATGCCCCCAAAATACAGTAGTCTGTATTGCTCTATTTATTCATAAGTAAATATTTCTACATAAAATATATATTTATACCTATATTTATATATGATTATATAGGTATAGATATATACAGATATATACTGTATATATACGAATATTAATTTATAAATACTTAGAACATATTCCCTATGTGCAGAACATTGAAATGTGAAATATTTACATTAAATACATAGTTAAAACATTTATTAAATAATAATATTGCATAAATACAGTATGCTTTTAGATCTTTTCATCTACTTAATGGCTAACTGCTCTAATTCACTTATATATATATACAGGTAGCCCTCAGTTTACGCCGGGGTTAGGTTCCAGAAGGAATGGTTGTAAATTGAAACCGTTGTAAATTGAAACCCAGTTTATAATGTAAGTCAATGGGAAGTGAGGGAGTTAGGTTCCAAGCCCCTCTCAAAATTGACATAAGTAACACCTAATACATTATTTTTAAAGCTTTGAAATGAAAACTTTAAATGCTAAATGGCATTATAAACCTAATAAAATAGATTGTAGCATCATCAAACTAAGTTTAATAAACAAAAACATTTGCTAAACCACACCTAATAAAATAATCACACAAACACAGACTGTATCATCATCAATCTAAGATTAATGAACAAAAACAAAATCACACAACAGACTGTATCATCATCAAACTAAGTTTAATGTAGCTAAGGGAAGTGGCAGCTAGATCTTGTTCCTTTAAAAAACGGCTCCATTGCTCAGGTCTGGTTATGCACTGATTAGCCTGCCTGTGTTTAATCACACAACAGACTGTATCATCATCTAAGGGAATGAGTTCAGGTAATTTATTTCCTAAGCTGCAAGCAATTGTGCTCATGGCACGAATAATTTTTCTACTAGAATTTCTAGAATTGTTGCTTGGACTAACAGTTTTGGCATGCTGTGGGGGTCAGGTGGATATATTAATGCTACCCCCCTTTATTAGTTTAAATCATTTCTAATAAAGCATTTGAACTCCTCTCTCTAACAGATCCTTCTCCATCTCTTTTGCTGGTGACTCCTCCTCTCCATTGCCTCTGTCTGTTGGAGTACCTCAAGGCTCTGTCCTGGGTCCTCTACTCTTCTCTATTTATACTTCTTCACTGGGTAAACTTATCAACAGTTATGGCTTTAAATGGACACTGAACCCACATTTTTTCTTTCGTGATTCAGATAGAGCATGCAATTTTAAGCAACTTTCTAATTTTCTCCTATTATCAATTTTTCTTCATTCTCTTGCTACCTTTATTTGAAAAAGAAGACATCTAAGCTTTTTTTCAGAACTCTGGACAGCACTTTTTTATTGGTGGATGAATTTATCCACCAATCGGCAAGAACAACCCAGGTTGTTCACCAAAAATGGGCCGGCATCTAATCTTACATTCTTGCATTTCAAATAAAGATACCAAGAGAATGAAGACAGTTTGATAATAGGAGTAAAGTAGAAAGTTGATTAAAATTTCATGCTCTATCTGAATCACAAAAGAAAAATTTTGGGCTCAGTGTCCCTTTAACTATCATCTCTGTACTAATGATACCCAGATCTACCTTTCCACCTCTGCACTCTCTCCTTCTGTCAATTCTCATGTCAGCGACTGCTTATCTGGCATTTCCTCCTGGATGGCCTCTCACCACCTAAAAATAAACATGTCCAAGACCGAACTACTTCTAATCCCCCCCCACCCCTCAAACTCTACTCCAGTTTCTAATTTTTCAATCACTGTTGGCGGCACCACTATCTCCCCATCACCCCAAGTCCGCTGCCTAGGAGTTACACTTGACTCAAATCTGTCCTTCATTCCCCACATTCAATTGCTCTCTTCATCCTGCTACAACCACCTATGCAATATCTCCAAAATTCGTCCATTTCTGAATGCTGAAACTACTAAACAGCTAATCCACTGCCTGGTAATTTCCCGACTTGACTACTGTAATAACTTACTAACTGCCCCCCCCCCCCTCTCCCGCCTCTCTCTTCTTCAATCCATCCATCCATCTGCCAGGCTAATCCACCTCTCTTGACGCTCTGTTTCTGCTGCACCTCTATGTGAGTCCCTTCACTGGCTCCCCATTCACAGCAGAATTAAATTCAGAATTCTCACCCTGACCTACAAAGCCCTCACCAATGCTGCCCCACCCTACCTATCCTCACTCATCAACAAATATACTCCAGCCCGCCCCCTAAGATCCAACAATGACCTGCTCCTTGCGTCCTCTATCATCACCTCCTCTCCTGCTAGACTAGTTGCCCTCATCTATCTCCTCACTAATATGATTTTCACCTTTGCAGTGCTCACCTCCTGTTTCCCATCCTCCTACCCATCTAGATTGTAAGTTCCCATGGGAATAGGGCCCTCAATTCCCCCTGCATTTTGTCTCTTATTGTATTGTTTCTCCGTTGTACTTTTATCCTTGTACCCATGGGCAGCGCTGCGGAATCTGTTTGCGCTTTATAAATAAAGAATAATAATAATAATAAAACTCCTCTGCTAGTTGCAACACATAAAACAGTTAGTACATTGGCCTCTATTTATCAAGGTCTGTCGGACCTGATCCGACAGTGCGGATCAGGTCCGACAGACCTCGCTGAATACGGCGAGTAATACGCTTGCCGTATTCAGCATTGCACCAGCAGCTCACAAGAGCTGCTGGCGCAACGCCGCCCCCTGCAGACTTGCGGCCAATCGGCCGCCAGCAGGGGGGTGTCAATCAACCTGATCGTACTCGATCGGGTTAATTTCCGGCGATGTCTGTCCGCCTGCTCAAAGCAGGCGGACAGGTTATGGAGCAGCGGTCTTTGTGACCGCTGCTTCATAACTGCTGTTTCTGGCGAGCCTGCAGGCTCGCCAGAAACACGGGGCACCAAGCTCCATACAGAGCTTGATAAATATGCCCCATTGTCTTATTATGATATCAAGATATACTCTTTATTTCTCTAGGTTTTTCATCTTTATAGATTGATAATATACTAATAGCACTTAATGATATTATACTAAATTACTGTTACATTTGCATTAACTTAGAGCACTTAGGAAGAGTTAAAAGGATAGGAAAGTCAAAATTAAACTTGCATGATTCACTTTGAATATAACATAATTCGAATATTACATTTAAAGAGATAATTAGAAATACTATTGCAAATATATTGATTCGAATATTGCATCATTCAAATCCAATTTTTATAAAATTTTGAATCAAATATCACATTTAAAGCATCAGAAATAGTATTACATTAAACAAATGTTAGAATGTTGTACAAACATTCGAAATTCAGAACGAATGTGTTAAAATGTTGCAAAACATTTTCCCATCCCTTATATCAATATATAACTTGGTTATTTTTTTTTTTTTTATATATATTTTATTTTTATTGAGGTCATACAACGTCAAACATAAACAAATTTACAGGATGATAATGGACATTGGCACATGTCTCAACAAAGATATGAATAGTAAACAAAGTCCATAATTTACATCTAACATACAGAAAAGATAAACCGTTCCAGAAATAAGCTCATGTGGTTATAGATATATAAACAAGCCCTGTGTAATGGAATGCTGACCTCTTTTATAACTATGACATATTATTTCCCAGGCCGCTCAGGAACATCTCATAGACATGTATAGAAAAATATGGGAAAGATAAAAAACTTAGGTATATTATAGTATAGTTCAGCACTGTCATAGAAGGTGGTAAGGAATGGGGGATATCCATAGCCGCTATATTACACTGTAAAGAATAATAAGGGAATTTTCAAGGGAATCTGCGTTCCTGTGTTTACTTAGTAAACTGACCCTAAAAAAGGGGGGGGGGGTGGAGCCGAAGGTTTAATAAGTCTGAATTGCATCCATACTGCCACCTAGATATGAATCCTTAACTTTATGGTTAAGAGAGACACGCTAATCCCAGCCATTAGTAAGGCTAGGAGCTAGGTATTCATATGAGTTGAGAGCTGTTTGTGGCAAATATATAAGCACGTCACAAACTTTCCCAGCTGGGGAAGCCATATCTATGATAATGCTCAGATAGAAAAAACTCTCTCTATACTACTATTATTTGTCTTCATGAAAGTGGCCTAGGAGACAGTAGTGGGATTATGCACACAGTATGTCCTAAAGTAAGCAAGATTAGCGGGTTCTATCAGTATGATATATATAATAAACTTATAGGGATACACTAACCGCGTGGCTCCAAGTTAGTGCCATCATTCACACCAATGTATTTGTTAGGCTAAGTAGTCTTGACTGTAAAATGGGATAGGTTACTATGTTAAAACTCACTAGGAGATGTAGTCTCTACCAACAGACAGGGTTCAAAAATTTGACTAGCCATGTGGGTCAAACAAAAAGCGAGTGGCTAAGATATATAGAAACATACAATGCACAAAATACAAGATAACATTTCCAATAAGATATATAACACAAAGAGTATCTGTGTCCACAAACAACTCTAATGAGAATTCTAGTGTTTGTATAAACCCAAAGCATAATAGAATATAGATAGAGAACAAAAACACCTTTATATCTAAACTTGCCAGTTACTATCTAATTGCAGCTTATATCTTTGTCTCAGAACTTTTAAATAGCTAAGGGTGAATACAGCCGTTCTCAGTAAAAGTGTAGTAAAATCTGTGTATGTATAGTCAGCATTATAGCCCTGACCCAGGAGCAGGGGCCCTATACCCCAGGGTCAAGAGCAAAATGCGTAGCTCCCCAGTCTATAGTATAGAAATATGACCAATATATAAAAAAATAAGGGCTGAGAAATACATATATAAAATGGAACAGTACATCTTATGCCTAGGGCCTACTAGTGTAATGTGCACAAAATTGATAATGAATCTTAGTAATAAACGCCTAGGGGCTAAAATAATACCCAATAGACTTTCTTAAGTAATATATATGTACATGGAAACTGGCGAAGCTATAGTGGAATTACATTGCTCCGTATATTAAGCCTAGTGCAGGGTGAGCATGTGTCATAATAACCACAAGAGCAATCTAAATAATACATTTCACCTTAGCTAGAACTTTGAGCATATACACTTAGAAGTGAACACAAATATATACTAAATATATAATGCTGCATACCTAGAGAATTAAAATGTGCTTTGGATGAGATTAGGAACAATATAGTCTGATACTCGCTATCATATGCTGGGCTATTTAAACATCTATATTCTGTTCTATTTCTCCTTTTAATAAAGGAACATAGTGTCATTTAGTACCGGATATTCCTAGGCCATCTGGATTTTCAGGATGTTTTCCTACAGGAGTAAAATAGTCTAGAGGCCTACATTGCATAGCGCTAAATATTTTAGGAGTAGTTGGTGCTAGGGATGAAATAGCCTGCAGTTTGAACATTGCAAACCAGTTGAGAAACACATCAATACCTGCAAGTGAAATTTGTGCTATTATGTAGACTGTAATAAATGGGAATCAAATCATAGCAACCCTAAGCAATGGATTATAGTATCCAAAAGTAAATATACACTGTTATTATATCAAACTATAACTAGATATGTTTGCTATGGATTTCATGCAACTCAGCAAAGTGATCGCTAAACAAGGCAAACATATTGGGAAAACTAACATAGAAACCTTTAGTTTATAACTGGCCAGCCACCTCTAAATTGTGAGTGATCCATATCAAGTGACATGCAGCGAGTAGAAAAACATTAACAGCAGGCATATGCATATATGTATGAAAACAGTACTAAAAGCCTTGGACAAAAACCAGGGGTAACTATTAAATAACAACATAGGGGAAGATCTAAGGACCTCACATGGAGGACTGAAGCAACTCCAGATTCAGTCTCAAAAAGGCATGTTAAGTTTATGTATAGGAGAGTCTCACACATTGTGTTAGTCTATGTGCAAATACTTGGTAGGTAGCCATGTTACCGTTCTTTCATCTGTCATAAAAAAGTTCCTATTGGTGAGATAGCTTCGTAGAAAGTCTCAGTAGGCAATCTATGGCAGAATTTTAGTGGCGGTGCAAGAGTACTGTCTTACCCCACACCCAATCTCAGCCGCAGCCGGCCGCCTCCGGCTCCATTGATAGTCATCCGGGGAGCTGAATGGAATAGATTGAGACCATTTCGTGAGGCGGAATATTGGTGAAATGTCCCCTCTCCGCCCGCTAGTAGAGTGTCCAAGCTGTGTACTGGCTCGCCATAAGGCTCCATGTCCATTTTGGTGTTGCGATTCAATCCTGTGAGAGGCAAAACTGGAGGTCCCAAAGTTACCACGCGGTGTACATAACCGCCGTGAGAAGCACCATCTTTTTCAGCAACCAGTTTTGTGGCCTCATATTTATAGATCACTATATCACTATGGCGCTGCGATTGGTCATGTCCAGTGTAATCTCTAACTCTGCTAAGCACCACTTCCACATATTTGGCCGACCCTGCACTATCACCTGAAAGTATATACTGAGCCGCTCCAGAGGTCTCCCCAATACAAAAGCCATGGTCTGTTACTACCAAGCCCCCATACTCATCTGGGCATACCATCTGCTACAATCGTGAGTCTCTCCCGAAAGGTACTCGCCGCCATTCCTGGGTCTCTCTGCAAACCGCTTCTGCTAGTAAAAGTAAGGGTGCAGCAGACAGTACATTTTTAGGATCTGGATCAAGAGCCGTTACCCCTTCTGTCTCATAACTGGAGGTAGCCGGTAAATTGACACTCTGACATAGGGAAATCACAATTGCCCCAAGGTCGCTGCAGAAACCCTGGAAGCAAGTAGATAACTGTTCATGTATGCTGCGTTCCCATCTCTCAACTGTCATCAGCATGGCCGAATCAGCGCCGCTAATAACCTGAATGGTCATGATGTAGTTTGAGTAATGGGCTGTCAGCAAGACTCAAGTTCCTATCATAAGTTCCCCAGGTTGAAGCTCGCCCGCCAGTCTGAACCACTTCAATGTAGTTTAGGTGTTTTTCACGTAGATATTAATGGTGGCTAATCTCTTCAGTAGATGTATTTGCCATGTAGCTAGGCAAGATGGCGCCGATCATTCTAAGTACCGCATCCACCTCTCTCCATAATTCCGCTACCCAGAGTCGTTCTTACTTGTCACCAGCTCCATACCCTACAACAACAGGTCCGGAGACCCAGAGCTCCCTTTTTAATAAAAATGTAGGCAGTATCTTGGTCTTAATATATGTTTTTGTTCATTTAGCGCAGAGAGCTACAGACCCGCACGTCTGCTCCTGCTGCTGGCTAGCTCCGCCATAACTTGGTTATTTTATTGATAAAGGGCCAGATTACAAGTGGAGCTGTATTTAACGCTCCCGCTCAAAGTCCTCTAGAAGTAAGCCTTTTGCGCGCGTTGGGTAGTGCTCATATTAAAAGTTGTAAGTAAACTGTTTTGCAGGAGCGCTATCCCTATGCGCATAAAAAGCCTACTTTAGAATATCACATGCACGATAACGTATTCCCCATAGAAGTCAAGGGAGCAAAAAAGTGGGGGAAAAACACGCTATTCAAACGCAAACCTGGTCACTTATTCTAGAGTGCACTAACCCAAAATGAAAATATGAATATTTCACATTCCAATTTATCAGAATATGTTCTATTTATTCATAAATACATATTTAAATATCTGATGGTATTTTGGTACAATATATATATATATATATATATATATATATATATACACACATGATTATATATATAAGTATAGATAAAAACATATATATATATACAGTGTATATATATATATATATATATATATATATATATATATATATATATATATGAATACATATTTAAAAATATATGTGCAGAACATTGGAATGTGAAATATTAACAGTACATACATAGTATAAAACTTTATTAAATATAAATACTGCATAAATATGATTTGTCTACTTGACGGCAAAGGGCTCCAATTAGCCTGGGTGCAGGAATGCAATAAATATATCCTCTAAATAACACAATTTATTAAACATTTTCGGAGATCAACTCTCCTTCATCAGAATAACAAAAGTGTGGATAGTACACAAATATATAGTGCTCATTATCACTTCAAAACATACATTACCTACCCCCCTCCAGTTCATGTGACGCCAAACAACTGTATTGGAACACAAACTTGCGTTGCACCATTTCGTGAAACCGGAAGTACAACAATGTCACTTCCGGGTATGTAAAATTATGGAAAACTTTAACATCGTAAATCAATTATATATATATACGCATAGTATGTATAAATAGTGAGAGTGATATCTGGCCTTTTCTCTTAGCAGTGTTGCCCAATTACGAGAGATACAAAAAAAAAAAATACGCTATGCGTGGTGCTCAAATGTGGTACAAATAGTTACTGCCTGTAGCCATGGTTACCATTTGACAAGTAAATATACAGCATGCTTCATTTGTGCGATTGGCTATAGTATAACTGTTACTTTCACAGTTTAACCCCTTGAGTGCTAACGACGGCTCTGAGCCATCGCAAGTTTTCTCAGAGCCGTCACTAGCACTCACAAACCTTGAGGGCAATCTGGGGGATCCCACCTACTCTCACCCCAGCGAACTGGCCTTAATAGTGAGAGGCATCTCACGTTTGGCATGGTGACGTCAAGCGCAATGATGTGATGACGTCACTGTGCAACTTTATTTAAAATGAAAAATGGACAATATAGGGAAGTGGGGGCATGCTGCTTAGAAGCCTGTATCTCAGGCATCTAAACAGCTACAGTCCCCCAATACCCACCATTGGAAATGTAATCTTTCCAATGGTATAAGTCTTGGGGATCTGAGAAAAAAGTAAAAAATTATATATATATATATATATATATATATATATAAATATAAAAAAGTAAAAAAAAAGAAGCTCAAAACCAGCTTAGCACCCAGGTGGGAAATGGCTTAGCAGCCAAAGGGTTAAAAAGCATAATTGTGTACTAATCTTCATAGTGATATGTCCTCAAAGTATCGTGATTAAAGTGAAATACATGATACATTGTAATTAACTCTTGTGCATGTAGCTAATACCTGTAACAACGCCGGTTATTGTGTGGCAGGTTAGTACCCAGCACATTATTCTCATGCTTAGTTACAGTTTACCTGTTACAGTGACTATTTTTGGTAGCATAATTTCATACTGATAGTTTATGATCAGATATGGACATTATCATACTGTGCCATTTTTAGCCAATTTATAACCTGTCAAAAAAGCGCTTCAAGATTATTCATGTTATTTCACTCACAACATGTAACTCACTGGCAATCTACAATTGTGCCAAAAATATGACTAATTCTTAATCTATTTACAATGTTATCCAACGTTCCTAAAGTTATTCTCACTTTAAAACAAGTAATTACAGGTGCTATGCTGCACATCGTCATCCTGTATCCATTCACTTTCCTTTCTGTTATGAATTATATTCAGGACCATGCTAAGTATATTAAATAGGAACATGCAACTACAATAGGAACCTATTACATATGATGGCTTGAAGGTTATGCCCACAAAAACTATTGGAACTAATGGTCAGCCAACTGTATACATATTTCTTATCTACATATATAGGATATACAGTCCTAGCCGTACACATATGTATGTGATAGTTAATCCAGTCTCAATTATTCTGATCTAACAATCCAAGGTATATGGATGTTTGTATATAAAATTTGAATACTACCCTCGCTCAATATTGGAGAGGGTAGTGATGCATCATTGGTGCCAACGGCGCGACTCTCCCAACGGAGATTATGCTTTTTTAATATTTCCCCCCATTTTTTTTCCCCCTTTTCCTCGCTCTCTCTCTCTCCGCTCTCTCCCCCCCCCTTCCTCCCCTGTCCCTCTTCCATGAAGAGCAATCTCAGGGTAAATTTACGGCTTTGTCGTTAGTATGTTATATAATGTTATACACTGTTTAGATGTTTGATAATTAAAAGAAAGAAAATTTTGTAAAATCAGGGCAGATATGACGGACTTTAACCTGTGATTATCAAGAGACTCTTATTCAGATGCACCAAGGTTATTTGAATCATTCTCAGATGTACGACCTACTATTCATCATGGAATAAAACTTTGTTAACACACCCCACCATGTCTTGCTCTGGGAACCTGTATCATCATGATGTATTTGCTATCTTGTAACTTGCATTTGCCAATGACCTTGCATCTGATTGTTTTGATTGTTCCTGTTGTATTTGTTCCTGACTAATAAAAAGAATTAAAAAAAAAATTTGAGTGACCACTCAAGTTAGCCCACTCCAAGTGACTCGGCTGTGAGATTGTCACTTTCCTACGCCCCCCTTGGGGATGTTGTTATGGGGTACCTCCACCAAACCTGGCCCATGTACCACATCCTACATTTTAGGAGTATTGGCCGAATGGTATGCACCCCCAGTATGTAATACACATCCTATGCTCCTGGGTCAATAGATCAAATGCCAAGTTCCTCATAGTCTTGGATTTCTACTACAGCCAGAAGTACTGTGAATAATGAGTGACTTTCCACGTTGGGCTCCCACCACAGTGTATGAGGCTATTAAGGCTCTAAACGCTAGTCAGCATTTGGTACTCAGAGGTCAGGATTGCCATATATTGTCACCTTCCCAAAATGGACCCACAACCCCGGGAATAGCACCCCAGGTATGTGTCACCCTCCTTCATTATACCAGTAGTTTAAAATATGGTACCGAGTTCAGTCCCCCTGGGTGTATGGTACCCAGCCTGTAGATCCACTCGGCCTCATGGATCAATAATGCTTTGTTACTGTCACCACCCCTATCCAACTTTGGTATGTGGTCAATCAGTACATAACGTATCAATGATACTCTGTGTGACATTTCTGCGCAGTGCCTCACAACCGGTTATTCTGATTCACCTCTTTCGAGAGCCTGTCGAATCGCCAACCTGTGGTTTGCCATACATTCTCATAAAGTCCCTTGAGTTTTTCCAACATAGAAACTTGAGCATGGGCAAAACAGCAGATATACTACGTGTGTAGTGTTGCAGGAGAGAGAGTGTCTGATGGTAAACAACTTATTGGTATGTGGATGGTGAAAGGTTTTCGTTGCAATAAGCCCATTGCACATTGTGCATCCTTGGCACTTATATGAACCTTTAATCTTCACCTTGGCACTTGTTGTATAGCTTAGTTTTGGGTCCGTTTTTACCAACAGGTCACGGAGGTTGGTCCCTCTTTTGTACCCCACCATAGGTTTCAGATTTCTTTGATTTGCGGTCTGATGCCACAATTGGCCGATGCGATCTTAAAATCTTGCCTGCATTCACTGTGTTGGGTGTGAAGGTGGTTGCCAGAATAAGCTTATCTTCATCTGTTACCTTGTCTTTCTGAGTAATTAGATCATCTTGAGTGAGTTCCTGTATTTCATCCAAGGTGGTGTTAACCACATGAGATCAATAGCCCCTTTGAAGGAATTTATCTTTGACCCCTTCCAACTGGGAGACCACTACTGCCTTATCTGTTTTGTTCCTGATTGTTCTAATCATTTGTGATTTGACTATTCCTCTTAAAAGTGCCGGGGGGTGGCAGCTGTCTGCGCTCAGAATGGAATTCCTATCAGTAGGCTTACTGTACAATGTAGTGCCCAGTATGTTTTCAGAAATGTAGATATTCAGATCTAAAAGGTGTATCTGTTGCTCGCTCATTGTCCGTTTGAATCTGACTGTGGTCTCAGTGTTATTGATTTTGTCAAACCAGTCAAGAAGTTTCTGCTGGCCCAACATTGTCTATATATCTTCGTTAGAAAATAATAGACTCATCATTGATGCCCCAAAGATATCTATCCTCAAAATAGGACATAAAAATGTTCGCATAGTATGGGGCCATATTTGACCCCATCGCTGTCCCAGCGGTTTGGAGAGAGAATTCGAAAATAGTTTTTGTTCAAACAGAATTCAATGAGCATCAGCAAAAACTCAACTGGTGGTCCCCTGTAGTCATTGTTCTGTTGTAGGTGTTCCTTCACTACTATCAGGTCAATGTTGTGGGGAATGATCGTATATAAGCTGTTTACATCAAGAGAGACTAGCAGGTCTCCTGTTTGAATGTGTACCCCTTTCAGCTGTCTAAGAAGGTATGTTTCTCACTATAAGTTGTAAGATCACATCTACATACTGAGCTACTGGTTGTAGAAGTGACTGAACAGCTGAGACAATGGGACGTCCCGGGGGTTTTGTGGATCTTAGGAATAGTATATAATATTGGGAATCTGGGATATTGGGTATAACAAAGTTCTTAAATTTGTTCAGTAATATATACCTGTTCATGCCCAAATCATATCAATTCATCCAATTCTTTTTTGAAGACTTGAGTGGGATCCGTGGGTAACTCTTTGTATGTGCCTCTTTCAGAGAGTTGTTTAAAAATGTCACTTCTATAGTCAGCATAGTTTAATAAAACTATGGCGCTGCCCTTGTCCGCCGGTCTTATGACAATAGAAGTGTAATTTTGTAAGGTTTTAATTGCTTCAAGCTCTGTTTTGTTCAGATTGTGTTTCCATGCCTTATTCAGGTGCTGATTATCCAAATCCTGTATGACCAACCTAATGAAGGTCTTGGTGCTAGGGCTACAATTTATTGGCTCAAAACCACTTTTTTTTTACATTTATAATCAAAAGATTTTGTTCTGGGGGGCGGAGCAAGCCTGGGAACTGAACGGTCGCGCTTCACTTCAGCTCCGCTGTAATTGCTTATAATTTTATTTAATTGACCGTCAGCCCAGCTTAAATTTATAATACAGGCATCCCTGATTCCTTGGAGGGTGACAAGAACCCCTAGAACACTTTGGGGAGAAGAGAATAGCTGGATATCAGACCGACTAATGATCAGACTGGCCAGAATCTGCCATTTTCTCTCCCGCGTGGAAGACAGGGAACATGACCCCTAACTGGGAAGAAAGTGTACGGCAGTTGCTGTGTACCCATTTCCAGAAGCTGGAACATGCACTAAACCTGTCATTTTTATCTATTACTGGCAAGGTATCTCCCAAGGACACCCAACAACGCCTGCCCCTGCACAAGATCTCGCAGAACGTACCCGGTGAATTCCAGAGTGCCGCAAGCAGGCCAGAGCATCCGGTGTAAACCTCTAAAGCTTATAGCTGGCCTAATGCTGCTACTCGCAGCCACGCTATCGATGACAGACCCCTACATTTGAAAGAGCAGGATAAAGCTCAGCAGGGGCGATCTTGGTTTCACGGTCCAATATTATTCCTATGTGCTCTCACTCCGTATTTTGATGTTCCTCATAGTTACCGTTCAACCATATTTTCTGAAGGGTCAAATTACAGCTTTTTCCCATCCTAGATGCCATTTAAATACCTAAATAGACATATCTGGGTTAACCATCTTTAGAAATTCAAGTGCTTACTCCCATGTGTACTGACAAATACAATATAACTGTCTACCTGTCATGCTAATATGACTCCCCATCAAAGTTTCCCACATGTTATGAGTATAGCCCGTTCTCATAATGGTTTCCAAAATGTTATATATATCAAGATGCCAAAATGTTTGACAATGTTATTACATTATAAATATGCTTGGATGTCTGTTGATGACTGAGAAAGCTACTTAGCCAATATTTCCATGCTTCTAGCATTAATCTTTATATTTAGACCCATATAATAGTAACCCATTTGTACTCACTAATAGGACTGAAAATATACACTATTTCACTTAGCAGTCATATGGAAAATACTAGTGATGTCACTAAATACGTTGTCATTGTCAGTATACTATATGATGAGGGGTCTCTCAACAATTGTGAAAGCTAATTGGACATTAAAATTATTTTTTATCTATATTCACACTTTTATAGAAGTAACCCACCTATGCCAACTATGAAGCCCTAGAACATACAATATATTACCTAGCAGATTGACTCCGGACCATGCCAAACAGTTAATCTTGTTTAACTATAATGCAGTGTGCTTTGTCTCTTTTCATGCTTTAGACCACTTTAAGTCTAGGTAGCAGTCTACTTTTAACATTCATGCATATATCTTATCCAAAGGTTGCAGTGAGGTCTACATGCAATTGAATACATAATTTGAAATTAACACTTTACTGTCTTGTTAGTACTATTATATAGCACCAGGAGCTGGTGTTTGCACTGTGGATGTTTGCAGATATTTTGCCTCACTTTTCAATTCTGTTAAATATAGTGAGGAGTCACATGTGCACATTTTATTTTAGGCTACTGTTAGGTCTAGTTTATCGTGTTTTCCTCCCCTCTGGTAACAGTTATGTGAGTTTATTGATTTACCTTCCCTGTTCCTGGGTGTTGGGCCCGCACATGGGGGTAGGGAGAAAATGTATTTTTTATTTCTTTCACTCAGAGGGGAGGCATTCAAATGTTTCCCTAGGTGTCCTTGCAGTGCCCTACCTACATTTTGCTCTCCACCTGTTTAGTCTACTGAATACTCTATCCCTCACTACAAATTTGAAGACACATGATTATGTTGAATGTTGCCTTTATTCTGTTCACCCCGCTCACCCTCTATCTTGTTCTTGCCCAACAGTGGTCTGGGTAATAGTGTAAATTACACTGCAATGTTCTCCCCCTATGTGTCGCTGTGGGCCGCATTCATGATTTGTGGCTGTGGCCACTGCTATGCTGGGGCGTGTAGCTTCCTTTTTAAGCACTTGAATTACTTCTTATTGCCGGCTGGACCTGCACCAATGCCATGATGTATAGTCTTTCCCCTCCAGAAATCATTATTGAACTGCATAATCCTTGTATCTATTACTTTAGGTCCTTAGGCTCTACTATGTTAGGTATACCATCAATCCACATTCAATCAGCCCATCCATATGGACATGGCGCTTTACTTCCTTGCAGTTCGTTCACCATGAGCCAGGAAGCCGTAGCTTATATTGCCTCTTTAAGGATACACGATTCTCTGATATATCTTGCTTACTATACTTAAATTACCACCTCCCCCTCCCCTCATATAATGTACCTCCTAATTTAGGAGGGTTAACTTTGCGGTTTATCTTGTCTATACGCACCCCAACTACTCTCTCCATACGTACATCTTGCAGTACAACATAGGATTGACCATATTTCCCTTTTACAGCTTGGCAAGATTGTCTAACATTTTTTATTACCAGCTTTATTGCAGTCTTTGAATCCATCGCAACATATCTACATGTTTTCTCATATCACTTATACACAGAAAATAATCCCTCCTTTATAGAATTTCAATCTTTTTTAGGGTCCATGAGTGGCCCCACCTGTTACTGGGTGACGTTACACTTATTACAAAAAGAGGTTCTACTTTTATATTGTACTATAAAATTTCTGGTGTTCTACACTTCTTATTGTTAAGATAACTTTGCTTGGGAACAATCAGAAAACTGTCATTTCTTCTTTGATGTACATAAGCATATTAGTGTACTTGTTGAAAACCTCAATAAAAATGTATTTAAAAAAAAAAAAAAAGATTTTGTTCTTATATTAGTGTTGCCTTTGTCTTGGAAAAATTCCTTAACCTTCAAAGTTGTTGAGTTTATAAATATCCAATTTAAGGTCTAGTTCAGATATGTTGATACTTAGGACAAATGACAAACCTTTATTAAATACCTGTCGTTCAGCTGGTGTCAATGTATGTACACTCAGGTTTACAACTATGTCATCTGCCTGCCCCGTCGAGGGGGTCTATAATTCCTCCCCCTCTGGATCTCGTAGTCACCCCTAAAAAATTACTCAGGATTGACTGTCCCCTGTGGAAGAAAGGGAAATTACGTGTATTGGAAGTGTTAGTAGAGGGAGATGAGGTTTTAGATGCCATAGAGAGGTTTCACTCAGTGTCAGAAGAGTCTGCCCCACTTGTATCAACTGCCTCAAACCATACCCTCCTTGTTCTCTGTCTCCTCCTATTGTGTCCTTCCTGGGAGTTTGTGAGCCACTTATATAATCTGCCCTGCTTGTAGTCTGCATTGACAGTATCCAGTTTTCTGTTCTTAAATGTATTGAGTTCACTCTGGTATTTATCTATTTGTTGGTTTAATTTAGTTAGCCAATTTTCTTGCTGGTCATTAATCAGAGTACTGTTATGTGTCTGTTCAAATGTATGTATCTCTATTTTTACCTTTGCCAAAAGAGTGGTAACCTCTTCTATAACCAAAAGTACTAAATCTAGAGAGCACTTGTTCAGTATAAACACAATTTTTTTCTGAACTCAGGGTTATCTCTGCCTATGGTAGGAATGTTCCGTACCCTAAAACCCCTAGGTATGTGACTGATTCTGTGATACTCTGACAAGTAACTGCCGTGTAATGATAAATCAACCTCATGTTTCTTTAATTTTAACAATGAATAAAATAAATTGATAGGGGTCTCACCAGGAGATCTTGTAATTGGGACAAATAGAATCCTCGCAGCATTATCATGGGTGTATGAAGCAGTCCCAATTTGTGCCAGCCTGCCCTGGGTGTCAGGATCCAAGAATATGAGGGACTTGGCATTTGATCTATTGACCCAGGAACCTTGGATGTGTATTACATACTGGGGGTGCATACCATTAGGCCAATACTCCTAAAGCGTAGGGTGTGGTACATGGGTCAGGTTTGGCGATGGTACCCCCTAAGAACATCCCCAAGGGGTATGTAGGAAAAAGACAATCTCACAGCAGAGTCACTTGGAGCGGGCTAACATGGGTGGTCACTCAAATTTTATATACAAACATCCATATACCTTGGATTGAGACTGGATTAACTATCACATACATATGTGTACAGCTAGGACTGTATACCCTATATATATATAGATAAGAAATATCTATGTATTTTAAATTTATATGGATAGTATTATTTTAGTACTTTTACATAGTTTTATACATATATGCCCAGATATGATTTTTTACTTGTGGAACATAATATTTTTTATGTGCATCGTTTGGATAATCTAGAGCTGGGATTTTCATGCTAATTACAATTAGTGCGGTGATTAATTACCCCGACGTTTGAAGCACTAGGAGGATATCCGGTTGCTCATCAACATATAAACCCCAACTCTAGTTGTATCCTTAGTTCTTGAGAAAGTCCCGTCGAACGGGACGAAACACGTAGAACGTAGCTACCTGTACTTTCTATTTTTCCCCCAGTGAAGCCACCGTAGGTCCTCGTGTGCAGTGAGCTCAGCACTAGGGGTTACTTTAATGGTACTGAGCTGAGGGTGTGTGGAGGTGTGTCCCTGACGTAGCGGCTGGAGAGACCGAAATACCCACTGCTGCAAATATATCTACACTTGAATCGCGTCCTGCACTTCTCTCCTTTCATTCTGTTCTAGAAACTGCACTTTGGAGATTTGTCTCGTTAAGAGGAGCTGCGGAGCATTCAAGACATTAGATTAGATTGCTGAGCAATTTTGAGTGTTTGTATTTGCTATATTGTTATAGCAGTAGCTGCAGTACACCTTATTTAATGGCTGAATCCACTTTAGACATTAACACTTTTGGAGTTAACCAATTAAGGGAAAATAGACAACGTTCTGTGAATTTACTCCAGAGTCAACCTACTAATACTAACACAGATGACCCTATTCAGTACTTAAGGGATCTTGAAAAATTATTATTAAAAGATGCCAAAGAATGGCAAGATCTTATACTGCTGGATAACTATATATTACATAAGGTTATACCAAGAGGGCTAAGAATATTCAAATTTCCGGCATTTAATTTGGATGAAGTGGAGTACCAGCTGGAATGGGAACAGATTTTACACAACTGTTCCACTGCTCTAATTAAGCTATTAATCAAATATAGGGAGTACAAATTGGCTAACTTGAAAACAGAAATAGATACACTAATGGTACAAATCCAACCATATGAGAACATCCAAAAATGGAAAGATCTAAATGTAAATATCCAAAATTGGGTGGATAATTATGATAAAGAGTTAGAAGGTAATAAAATTAAAAAATTACAAAGGGACCTGGATGACTTTAAAACAGATCAAGTCTTTTCGTATAAGAAAAAACCCAGGAGAATACCAATTATAAAGATAGAAAGAATGAAGTTTCTGGAAGTCAGAATAGTAACTTTTCACATAAGGAGGCAACAGATAGTACCCCTAACAAACAGCATGGATCTAGACCTGAGGCTAATAATTGGCACAATTCTAAAGGGGAAAATATAAGATATAACCCTAATGGAAGAAATAATTATAATAATTATTTCAGGAATAATAATAAAAACAAGAATAAAAACAATAATCATTATAAGACTAATAATCAGGGTTACAAGAACCAGCATTTTAATCATAGTGGAGATCAACAAAGGGAATACTATGACCCCAATTCCTACTATAACAGTAGACATTATGAACAAGGGCATTCTGGATCTTACATAACAGATACTTATTCTGATAAAAATAGGGGTGGGAATCACATACATGAACCGTATAGACCTCAGAGGGCTAATGTAAGATTTACTAGGGAGGAACAACAAGATTATCAAGTCCCCACTAGTAATAGATTTAATGAATTGAGCTACCAACCAGCTTCTCCACGGTGGCAGGAACAGGGAGCCAAGCCCAAGACACACAATTGGGGTACTAAGAATACACCAAATAGAGCAAGAAGCAATTCCACTAACAATAAGAACACCAATAATCAACATCATTTTTAGGGGTACCCCCTTGGAGAATTCCAGGGGGAGGACATACAAAGCAAATACACATAGAGGAACCTCTTCAACAGAGGAACCCAAAATGGCACCTAGAAGACAGAGACATAGAGGAAGTAGAGGAGGAGAAAAAACAAGAAAAAAGAAACAGAGAGAGGTGGAATTAGACCAGGGATACATATTGATTTTCAATTTATCGGATCGGTCTTTCTCGAAAGAGGAAATGACTCTCCTTACAAAAGGGTTACATTTTGCACCCACTAGTCCCCCAAATTATTTTGATCTCTTCATTGATGTACAACGGTTCATTAGAAATCTTACATTGAAACAGTATTTTTATAGGAATGATTTGGATCAATCACTGGATCCAACCATTTCTAATATTGAAGATGAGGAATGTATTAGAATATTGGAAGGGATAGAAAAAGAGACCTGTCAATTAGAGAGTCTTAATCTTTCAGATTTATCAACATATGAGGAGGATGAGGATTTCCCTGTGAGACATTGTTCTCTAAAAAGGAAATCTATCTTTTATCCTCAACATAGCCAGTCTGAATATATAAAAATCTTTAACAAACTAGTATGTCAAGATATGGAATCCCTCTCTAAAATTCCCAATTATCAATTGCCTCATTGCAGGGACAATTTATCAAAAGAAGAGAGAGCTGCCCTGAAAATCTTGAGCAACACTACAGATATTATTTTTAGAGCAGCTGATAAGGGGGGTGGGATTGTCGTACAAAATAGGAGGGATTACCTCAAAGAGGCATTTCGTTGATTACACGATAGAAACACCTATCTTCCTCTCACATTCAATCCAACAGAAAAATATAAAAAAAGAGCTACTTGTACTTTTAACTGATGCTAAAAATCTAAATTTCCTTAATATGGAAGATTTTAAATTTCTTTATGAAGTAGCACCTAAGATTGCGAGTTTTTATCATTTGCCCAAGGTGCATAAGGATCCCCTATACCCTCCGGGAAGACCCATTGTCTATGGGATAGGCTCATTATGTGATAATTTATCTAAATATATAGATTCATATTTACAATCTATGGTATTGGATACAAGAGCCTATCTCAGAGACACAATAGATGCGATCAATAAATTTGAGGGTCTTCCGTGGGGTGATGATTATGTGTGGGTTACATGCGATGCTTCGGCTCTATACACTAGCATACCCCATTCATTAGGTATCTCAGTAATTCAAGAAATACTGAGTGATTCAAGACTTCCTAGAGATCAAATTGATTTTATTGTTGATGCAATTCATTTTATTTTAACACATAATTATTTTTTATTCGGAAATGTGTATTACAAGCAGATACAGGGAATGGCGATGGGGACAACTTTTGCCCCCTCGTACGCTAACCTGTATGTATCTCACTTTGAAAATAACTTAATTTGGAAAAATAATCCATATGAGAATAATATCGTGAAGTACTATCGCTTCATAGACGATATAATACTCATATGGAAAGGCCCTGTAGATACCATACCAGAATTCATTACTTATATGAATAATAATATGCATAATTTAACATTTACTCATGAACTATCAATTACATCAATATCTTTTTTAGATTTGACCCTCTTTTATGATGATATTAATAAACTAGCGGCAGTTAAAAATTACCACAAACCTACCGATAGAAATGGTTTATTGAATGCCAATAGTGGCCATCTCAAACAGTGGAAAAGTAACATCCCACTGGGACAATTCCAACGAATTAAAGGTAATTGTACATTTAATGATGACTACAATAGGGAGGCAGATGTTTTAACTAAAAATTTTTTAGACAAAAGGTATAATCCTGTTCTTTTAAATACAACCAAAAGTAGAGTGGATAGCATTAACAGATCAGATCTAGTTAAAACTAAAAATAAGTCCTTATCCAAAACCGACGGTTTCACTGAAAAACCACCTAAATTTGTAACTAAATATAACAATCAGCATCACAAAATTAAGAACATTTTAACTAAACATTGGAAGGTCTTAAAATTAGATCCTATCCTGAATAATATTCTAGGGCCAAAACCGGATATAATTTATAGGAAAAATAGAGACATTAAAAACTACATTGCTCCCACTAAATTACGCCAACCAATTAAAGGTGCTTTATCAACTAGTGGATCACTAACCAGCTGGTGTGGAGGGCCGGTGGGTCTTTTTCCCTGTAAACACAAAGAATGCATTATGTGTCCCAGGATTTCAGTTAAAAATGCTTCCTTTGTAAACTATGACGGCAGCAAAATTTATAACTGTAAGCATAGATATACATGTCATACCACATTTGTAGTATATCAATTATCCTGCAAATGTGGGAAAATCTATATAGGGCGTACGAAACGCAAAATTAAATATAGGCTCAGGGAGCACATTCAAAATATAGAGGCAGGCTTTGAAAATCATAGTGTGTCACATCATTTCAAGTACTATCACAATCAAAATCCCGAAGATCTTATGAGATTAAGACGGAGAGAGACCTATTGGATCAAGACTTTAGATTGCCTTGATCCAAAGGGTCTGAATATAGAACTAGACATAGCGGCCTTTCTGTGAATGTATCTAGTTCCTAGCAAACATATGATCATATATCATGTGATGCAGGTCTCTAACAATAAGAAATATTCATTTGACCCTCTATTTTAAAGCATATTTAATTTAGTTTACACTTATACAGATATTTAGGTCCTACATAGAACTTTTGAGTATGCTTTTTAATATCCATATAGAGTAACTAATGGTGCCAGATATAGAAAAACTATTTGTTTTGTAGTATATTAGTGTATATATAATATTCATTCTAGATATATATTGTATGGATGTATTTGTAGACATGATAGTATATGCATAGGATGGGAATATGAATTTTAATTATAATTGTTTAGGCAATAGAGCAATGATATGCAAACCCCTATGGTTTCATTCATTTATTATTTTTCCATTCATATTAGTAGTGTTTTTTAGTATTTATTAATTATTCAGTTTTGATATGTGTATATTCATATTATTTACATTGTATACACGTAGTATTCCCTTTTTAGGATTTATATGTTGATATGACATTTTATATATATGATATGAATTGTTAATTTTTACTACAGTTGTATAGGCAATATTCCTTCTTTAGGATTCACATGTTGATACGGTATTATATATATATATATATATATATATATATATATATATATAATATGAATTGTTAATTGTAACTACAATTGTATAGGTATTAGATTATCAATTTGTATACACGTATGGTTTTTATATATGTATTTTAAATTTATATGGATAGTATTATTTTAGTACTTTTACATAGTTTTATACATTTATGCCCAGATATGATTTTTTACTTGTGGATCATAATATATTTTATGTACATCGTTTGGATAATCTAGAGCTGGGATTTTCATGCTAATTACAATTAGTGCGGTGATTAATTACCCCGACGTGTGAAGCACTAGGAGGATATCCGGTTTCTCATCAACATATAAACCCCAACTCTAGTTGTATCCTTAGTTCTTGAGAAAGTCCTGTCGAACGGGACGAAACGCGTAGAACGTAGCTACCTGTACTTTCTATTTTTCACCCATTGAAGCCACCGTAGGTCCTCGTGTGCAGTGAGCTCAGCACTAGGGGTTATCCTATTGGTACTGAGCTGAGGGTGTGTGGAGGTGTGTCCCTGACGTAGAGGCTGGAGAGACCGAAATACCT